>NW_026607614.1:67500-330000 GCF_029499605.1 Hyla sarda
GAGACCATTATACAGTGGTCTACAAACTGTGGACCTCCAGCTGTTGCAAAACTACAACTCCGAGCATGCCCAGACTGCCCAAGCATGCTGGGAGTTGTAGTTCGTCAACATCTGACCCTTCAGATATTGCCGAAATACAACTTCCAGCATGTCTGGCCACGCTGGGAATTATAGTTTTGCAACAGCTGGAGGCACACTAGTTGGGACACATTGTTCGTTTCCTAACTCTTTTTCCCAACCCGTGTGCCTCCAGCTGTGCCTCCAAACTATAACGCCCAGCATGCACTGACAGACCATTCATGCTGGGAATTGAAGTTGTGCAACAGCTGGAGGCACACTGGTTTGGAAACACTAAGTTAAGTAAAAAACTTTCAAGTGTTTTGCAACCAGTGTGCCTCCAGCTGTTGCATAACTACAAGTTCCAGCATGTCCTTCTGCTGTCACTGCATGCTGAGATTTGAAGTTTTTGCAACAGCTGAAGGCACACTGGTTGCGAAACACTGAGTCTGTTTCCATGTTTCGCAACCAGTGTGCCTTCAGCTGTTGCATAACTACAACTCCCAGCATGCACGGACAGCCAAAGGGCATGCTCTGAGTTGTAGTTTTGCAACAGCTGGATGTTTCCTCCCCCCCCCCCCCCCCAATGTGAATGGACAGGGTACACTCACATGGGCGGAGGTTTACAGAGAGTGCTGCAAGATTGAGATGCAGCAAACTCGCTGTGAACCCCCGCCCGTGTGACTGTACCCTAAAAACACTACACTACACTACACTTAAATAAAATAAGTAAAAAACACTATATATACACATACCCCTACACAGCCCCCCTCCCCTCCCCAATAAATATGAACAACGTCTGGTAACGCACTGTTTCCAAAATGGAGCCTCCAGCTGTTGCAAAACAACAACTCCCAGTATTGCCGGACAGACATTGACTGTCCAGGCATGTTGGGGGTTTTGCCACAGCTGGAGGCACCCTGTTTGGGAAACACTGGCATAGAATACCCCTATGTCCACCCCTATGCAAAACCCTAATTTAGGCCTCAAATGCGCATGGCGCTCTCTCACTTTGGAGCCCTGTCGTATTTCAAGGCAACATTTTAGGGTCACATATGGGGTATCGCCGTACTCGGGAGAAATTGCCTTACAGATTTTGGGGGGCTTTTTCTCCTTTTACCCCTTATGAAAAGGAACAGTTGGAGTCTACACCAGTATATTAGTGTATAAAATAACATTATTACACTGACATGCAGGTATTGCCGCATACTTTACATTTTCACAAGAGGTAAAGGGGAAAAAAGATCCCCATGTTTTGGGACACAATTTAGCCGGAGTGCGGAGATACCACATATGTGGGCGCAAAGTGCTCTGCGGGCGCACAACAAGGCCCAGAAGGGAGAGTGCACATGGACATGTGAGGTGATTTGCACAGGGGGGTCACAGATGGTAAATGAAGAATAAGGAGATTGGGAGAATTGATGTTATAATTGGGAGATGATATTATTGGGAGATTAAACTCTACAGAAAAAACATTCTACAACTAATAACGAGGACACAATTACTGTTTAGGTGCAGAAACGCTGCAGACAAAGCTCCTACTAAATAGAGCTGCGGGGTAAATTTATGCTCCGAGGAGAATTCTACATTTATACGCAATTCAAGAAAGTAGCTGCACAAGAATGATAAATGTAACGTAACTGCGCCAAATATACACAACAGGCAGAGGGGTAAAAAACTTCTATTATACACTGGAAATGATACATGTCCCCCTATATACCCCATATACATATATACACTATATACACCATATACATATATACACTATATACACCATATACATATATACACTATATACACCATATACATATATACACTATATACACTATATACACTGCTATATATACACCATATACATATATACACTATATACATATATACACTATATATACTATATACACTGCTATATATACCCCATATACATATATACACTATATACACTATATACACTATATACACAACAGGCAGAGGGGTAAAAAACTTCTATTATACACTGGAAATGATACATGTCCCCCTATATACCCCATATACATATATACACTATATACCCCATATACATATATACACTATATACACTATATACACTGCTATATATACACAACAGGCAGAGGGGTAAAAAACGTCTATTATACACTGGAAATGATACATGTACCCCTATATACCCCATATACATATATACACTATATACACCATATACATATATACACTATATACACTATATACACTGCTATATATACACCATATACATATATACACTATATACACTATATACACTGCTATATATACACAACAGGCAGAGGGGTAAAAAACGTCTATTATACACTGGAAATGATACATGTCCCCCTATATACCCCATATACATATATACACTATATACCCCATATACATATATACACTATATACACCATATACATATATACACTATATACACCATATACATATATACACTATATACACTATATACACTGCTATATATACACCATATACATATATACACTATATACATATATACACTATATATACTATATACACTGCTATATATACACAACAGGCAGAGGGGTAAAAAACGTCTATTATACACTGGAAATGATACATGTACCCCCTATATACCCCATATACATATATACACTATATACACCATATACATATATACACTATATACACTATATACACTGCTATATATACACCATATACATATATACACTATATACACTGCTATATATACACAACAGGCAGAGGGGTAAAAAACGTCTATTATACACTGGAAATGATACATGTCCCCCTATATACCCCATATACATATATACACTATATACACTATATACACTGCTATATATACACACTACACATATATACACACTACACATATATACACACTACACATATATACACACTACACATATATATACACACTACACATATATACACACTACACATATATACACACACTACACATATATACACATTACACATATATATACACACTACACATATATATACACACTACACACATATATACACACTACACATATATACACACACTACACATATATACACATTACACATATATATACACACTACACATATATACACACTACACATATATACACACTACACATATATATACACACTACACATATATACACACTACACATATATATACACACTACACATATATATACACACTACACATATATACACACTACACATATATACACACTACACACATATATACACACTACACATATATACACACTACACATATATACACACTACACATATATACACACACACTACACATATATACACACTACACACATATATACACACTACACACATATATACACACTACACATATATACACACTACACATATATACACACACACTACACATATATACACACTACACATATATACACACTACACATATATACACACTACACACATATATACACACTACACATATATATACACACTACACATATATACACACTACACATATATACACACTACACATATATATACATACTACACATATATACACACTACACACATATATACACACTACACATATATACACACTACACATATATACACACTACACATATATACACACTACACATATATACACACTACACATATATACACACTACACATATATACACACTACACATATATACACACTACACATATATACACACTACACATATATATACACACTACACATATATATACACACTACACATATATATACACACTACACATATATACACACTACACATATATACACACTACACATATATATACACACTACACATATATATACACACTACACATATATACACACTACACATATATATACACACTACACATATATATACACACTACACATATATACACACTACACATATATACACAACAGGCAGAGGGGTAAAAAACTTCTATTATACACTGGAAATGATACATGTCCCCCTATATACCCCATATACATATATACACTATATACACTATATACATATATACACTATATACCCCATATACATATATACACCATATACATATATACACTATATACACTATATACATATATACACTATATACCCCATATACATATATACACTATATATACACCATATACATATATACACCATATACATATATACACTATATACACCATATACATATATACACTATATACACCATATATACACCATATACATATATACACTATATACACCATTTACATATATACATATATACACTATATACACTGCTATATATACACAACAGGCAGAGGGGTAAAAAACGTCTATTATACACTGGAAATGATACATGTCCCCCTATATACCCCATATACATATATACACTATATACACTATATACACTGCTATATATACACACTACACATATATACACACTGCACATATATACACACTACACATATATACACACTACACACATATATACACACTACACATATATATACACACTACACATATATACACACTACACATATATATACACACTACACATATATACACACTACACATATATATACACACTACACACATATATACACACTACACATATATACACACTACACATATATACACACTACACATATATATACACACTACACATATATACACACTACACATATATACACACTACACATATATACACACTACACATATATATACACACTACACATATATATACACACTACACATATATACACACTACACATATATACACACTACACACATATATACACACTACACATATATACACACTACACATATATACACACTACACATATATACACAATACACATATATACACACTACACATATATACACACTACACATATATATACACTACACATATATACACACTACACATATATACACACTACACATATATACACACTACACATATATACACACTACACATATATACACACTACACATATATACACACTACACATATATACACACTACACATATATATATACACACTACACATATATACACACTACACATATATACACACTACACATATATACACACTACACATATATACACACTACACATATATGCACACTACACACATATTTACACACTACACATATATATACACACTACACATATATATACACACTACACATATATATACACCGTGACACACATATTTACACACTACACATATATACACACTACACATATATATACACACTACACATATATATACACACTACACATATATATACACACTACACATATATACACACTACACATATATACACACTACACACATATACACACTACACATATATATACACCGTGACACACACACATATACACACTACACATATATACACACTACACATATATACACACTACACATATATATACACACTACACATATATATACACCGTGACACACACATATACACACTACACATATATACACACTACACATATATACACACTACACATATATACACACTACACATATATACACACTACACATATATATACACACTACACATATATATACACACTACACATATATATACACCGTGACACACATATTTACACACTACACATATATACACACTACACATATATATACACACTACACATATATATACACACTACACATATATATACACCGTGACACACATATTTACACACTACACATATATACCCACTGTGACACATATATACATATATATATACATACATACACACTGTGACACACACACATATACACACTGTGACACACACACATATATACACACTGTGACACATATATACACACTGTGACACACACACATATACCCACTGTAACACATATATACACATTTATAAATCCACTGTGACACATATTTACACATATATATACACACACACTGTGACACATATATACATATAAATATATACACTGTGACACAAACACATATATACACAGTGACACATACATACATACATACCCACTGTGTCACATATATATATATATATATATATATATATATATACATACATACACACATTCACACATATACCCACTGTGACACATATACACACATATGTACACACACTGTGACACACATATACACACATATATACACACACTGTGACACACATACACATATATACACACACTGTGACACACATACACATATACATATATATATATATATATATATACATACATACACACTGACACACACATTCACACATATACACACTGTGACACATATACACACATATATACACACACTGTGACACATATACACACATATATACACACACTGTGACACATATACACACATATATACACACACTGTGACACACATGTACATACACATAAACATGTTCATATATATATAATGATAAACATTGTGTACAGAGGAGGAGGAAAGAGATTATGGCGGGCGGAGGGGCGGGGTCTGTACACCCCACTAGACTGTATATAATATATACCAGACAATTCATCGTCCTTCACCTGCCTCCTACGTTACAGATTAAAGGGAAGACCCAAGGATACTGGAAAAAACCCGCACTCTGCCACCGACTACAACCTGCCCGGTGAGTACAGCCGCCCATATACTAAAATACTGCGGGTACAGACCCCCTGCAGGATCAGCAATCATAAGTGAGGGGTAATTACAGCCCCGCCCCCTGTATGACATCACTGATATAATATAATAGTAATATAAGGACATGTAATCACAGCCCCGCCCCCTGTATGACATCACTGATATAATATAATAGTAATATAATGACATGTGATCACAGCCCCGCCCCCTGTATGACATCACTGATATAATATAATAGTAATATAAGGACATGTGATCACAGCCACGCCCCCTGTATGACATCACTGATATAATATAATAGTAATATAATGACATGTGATCACAGCCCCGCCCCCTGTATGACATCACTGATATAATATAATAGTAATATAAGTACATGTGATCACAGCCACGCCCCCTGTATGACATCACTGATATAATATAATAGTAATATAATGACATGTGATCATAGCCCCGCCCCCTGTATGACCTCACTGATATAATATAATAGTAATATAATGACATGTGATCACAGCCCCGCCCCCTGTATGACATCACTGATATAATATAATAGTAATATAATGACATGTGATCACAGCCCCGCCCCCTATATGACATCACTGATATAATATAATAGTAATATACAGACATGTGATCACAGCAACGCCCCCTGTATGACATCACAGATATAATATAATAGTAATATAATGACATGTGATCACAGCCCCACCCCCTGTATGACATCACTGATATAATATTATAGTAATATAATGACATGTGATCACAGCCCCACCCCCTGTACGACATCACTGATATAACATAATGGTAATATAATGACATGTGATCACAGCCACGCCCCCTGTATGACATCACTGATATAATATAATAGTAATATAATGACATGTGATCACAGCCCCACCCCCTGTATGACATCACTGATATAACACAATGGTAATATAATGACATGTGATCACAGCCCCGCCCCCTGTATGACATCACTGATATAATATAATAGTAATGTAATGACGTGATCACAGCCCCGCCCCCCTGTATGACATCACTGATATAATATAATAGTAATGACATGTGATCACAGCCCCGCCCACTGTATGACATCACTGATATAATATAATAGTAATATAATGACATGTGATCACAGCCCCGCCCCCTGTGTGACATCACTGATATAATATAATAGTAATGACATGTGATCACAGCCCCGCCCCCTGTATGACATCAATGATATAATATAATAGTAATATAATGACATGTGATCACAGCTCCGCCCCCTGTATGACATCACTGATATAATATAATAGTAATGTGACATGTGATCACAACCCCGCCCCCTGTATGGCATCACTGATATAATATCATAGTAATATAATGACGTGATCACAGCCCCGCCCCCTGTATGACCTCACTGAAATGATATAATAGAGGAGGTGGGGCTGTGATCACATGTCATTATATTACTATTATATATCAGTGATGTCATACAGGGGGCGGGGTTGTGATCACATGTCACATTACTATTATATTATATCAGTGAGGTCATACAGGGGGCGGGGCTGTGATCACGTCATTATATTACTATTATATTATATCAGTGATGTCATACAGGGGGCGGGGCTGTGATCACATGTCTCATTACTATTATATTATATCAGTGATGTCATACAGGGGGCGGGGCTGTGATCACATGTCATTATATTACTATGACATTACTGATATAATATAATAGTAATATAATGACGTGATTACAGCCCCGCCCCCTGTATGACATCACTGATATAATATAATAGTAATATAATGACATGTGATCACAGCCCCGCCCCCTGTATGACATCACTGATATAATATAATAGTAATATAATGACATGTGATCACAGCGCCGCCCCCTGTATGACATCACTGATATAATATAATAGTAATATAATGACATGTGATCACAGCCCCGCCCCCTGTATGACATCACTGATATAATATAATAGTAATATAATGACATGTGATCACAGCCCTGCCCCCTGTATGACATCACTGATATAATATAATATAATGACATGTGATCACAGCCCTGCCCCCTGTATGACATCACTGATATAATAGTAATATAATGACATGTGATCACAGCCCCGCCCCCTGTATGACATCACTGATATAATATAATAGTAATATAATGACATGTGATCACAGCCCCGCCCCCTGTGTGACATCACTGATATAATATAATAGTAATGACATGTGATCACAGCCCCGCCCCCTGTATGACATCACTGATATAATATAATAGTAATATAATGACATGTGATCACAGCTCCGCCCCCTGTATGACATCACTGATATAATATAATAGTAATGTGACATGTGATCACAACCCCGCCCCCTGTATGGCATCACTGATATAATATCATAGTAATATAATGACGTGATCACAGCCCCGCCCCCTGTATGACCTCACTGATATGATATAATAGAGGAGGTGGGGCTGTGATCACATGTCATTATATTACTAATATATCAGTGATGTCATACAGGGGGCCGGGGCTGTGATCACATGTCATTATATTACTATGATATTATATCAGTGATGCCATACAGGGGGCGGGGTTGTGATCACATGTCACATTACTATTATATTATATCAGTGAGGTCATACAGGGGGCGGGGCTGTGATCACGTCATTATATTACTATTATATTATATCAGTGATGTCATACAGGGGGCGGGGCTGTGATCACATGTCCCATTACTATTATATTATATCAGTGATGTCATACAGGGGGCGGGGCTGTGATCACATGTCATTATATTACTATGACATTACTGATATAATATAATAGTAATATAATGACGTGATTACAGCCCCGCCCCCTGTATGACATCACTGATATAATATAATAGTAATATAATGACATGTGATCACAGCCCCGCCCCCTGTATGACATCACTGATATAATATAATAGTAATATAATGACATGTGATCACAGCCCCGCCCCCTGTATGACATCACTGATATAATATAATAGTAATATATTGACATGTGATCACAGCCCTGCCCCCGTATGACATCACTGATATAATATAATAGTAATATAATGACATGTGATCACTGCCCCGCCCCCTGTATGACATCACTAATATAATATAAAAGTAATATAATGACATGTGATCACAACCCCGCCCCTGTATGACATCACTGGTATAATATAATAGTAATATAATGACATGTGATCACAACCCCGCCCCTGTATGACATCACTGGTATAATATAATAGTAATATAATGACATGTGATCACAACCCTGCCCCCTTTATGACATCACTGATATAATAGTAATATAATGACATGTGACCACAGCCCCGCCCCCTGTATGACATCACTGATATAATATAATAGTAATATAATATGTGATCACAGCCCCGCCCCCTGTATGACATCACTGATATAATATAATAGTAATTTAATGACATGTGATCACAGCCCCGCCTCCTGTATGACATCACTGATATAACATAATAGTAATATAATGACGTGATCACAGCCCCGCCCCCTGTATGACATCACTGATATAATATAATAGTAATATAATGACATGTGATCACAGCCCCGCCCCCTGTATGACATCACTGATATAATATAATAGTAATATAATGACATGTGATCACAGCTCCGCCCCCTGTATGACATCACTGATATAATATAATAGTAATATAATGACATGTGATCACAGCCCCGCCCCCTGTATGACATCACTGATATAACAGTAATATGTACAATTAGGCGGCTCTTTATATCATAGTAACATAGTTCAAAAGGTTGAAAAAATCCCAGAGTCCATCAAGTTCATCCTATATCCCTAATGAGTCCCTACTGACCCAGAGGAGGCAAAACCCTCATACTAGAGGTAAAAACTCCTTCCCAACTCCAAATATCAGAATAAATCCCCGGATCAACGTTCTGTCCCGATAAATCTATTATACATAACCAGCGATGTTATTATTCTCCAAAAATGTATCCAGACCCTTTATATTCTATTACAGAGCTCACCATGACACCTCCTCAGTCTCACTGCTCTTACAGTAAAGAATCCCGTCTGTCCTCATGTAGAAACCTTCTTTCTTCTAGACGTAGAGGATGTCCCCTTGTTATAGATACAGTCCTGATATATTATCTATATTATTAGGCCACCTCCTTGTTATATATACAGTCCTGATATATTATATATCTTATTAGGCCACCTCCTTGTTATATATACAGTCCTGGATATAAATAGATCATGGAGAGATCTCTGTACTGTCCTGATATATTATATATATTATTAGGTCACCTCCTTGTTATATATACAGTCCTGGGTATAAATAGATCATGGAGAGATCTCTGTACTGTCCTGATATATTATATATATTATTAGGTCACCTCCTTGTTATATATACAGTCCTGGGTATAAATAGAGCATGGAGAGATCTCTGTACTGTCCTGATATATTATATATATTATTAGGTCACCTCCTTGTTATATATACAGTCCTGGGTATAAATAGATCATGGAGAGATCTCTGTACTGTCCTGATATATTATATATATTATTAGGTCACCTCCTTGTTATATATACAGTCCTGGGTATAAATAGATCATGGAGAGATCTCTGTACTGTCCTGATATATATTATATATATATATATTATTGGGTCACCTCTTTGTTATATATACAGTCCTGGGTATAAATAGATAATGGAGAGATCTCTGTACTGTCCTGATATATTATATATCTTATTAGGTCACCTCCTTGTTATATATACAGTCCTGGGTATAAATAGATCATGGAGAGATCTCTGTACTGTCCTGATATATATATATATATATATTATAAGGTCACCTCCTTGTTATATATACAGTCCTGGGTATAAATAGATCATGGAGAGATCTCTGTACTGTCCTGATATATTATATATCTTATTAGGCCACCTCCTTGTTATATATACAGTCCTGGGTATAAATAGATCATGGAGAGATCTCTGTACTGTCCTGATATATTATATATCTTATTAGGCCACCTCCTTGTTATATATACAGTCTTGGGTATAAATAGATCATGGAGAGATCTCTGTACTGTCCTGATATATTATATATATATATTATTAGGTCACCTCCTTGTTATATATACAGTCCTGGGTATAAATAGATCATGGAGAGATCTCTGTACTGTCCTGATATATTATATATATATATATATATTATAAGGTCACCTCCTTGTTATATATACAGTCCTGGGTATAAATAGATCATGGAGAGATCTCTGTACTGTCCTGATATATTATATATATTATAAGGTCACCTCCTTGTTATATATACAGTCCTGGGTATAAATAGATCATGGAGAGATCTCTGTACTGTCCTGATATATAATATATATTATTAGGTCACCTCCTTGTTATATATACAGTCCTAGGTATAAATAGATCATGGAGAGATCTCTGTACTGTCCTGATATATAATATATATTATTAGGTCACCTCCTTGTTATATATACAGTCCTGGGTATAAATAGATCATAGAGAGATCTCTGTACTGTCCTGATATATTATATATATATTATGAGGTCACCTCCTTGTTATATATACAGTCCTGGGTATAAATAGATCATGGAGAGATCTCTGTACTGTCCTAATATATTATATATATTATTAGATCACCTCCTTGTTATATATACAGTCCTGGGTATAAATAGATCATGGAGAGATCTCTGTACTGTCCTGATATATTTATACATAGTTATTAGGTCGCCCCTAATCCTTCTTTTTTCTAAATAAACTAAATAACCCTAATTCTGATGATCTTTCTGTGTATTGTAGTCCTCCCATTCCCCGTATTACTCTGGTTGCCCGTCTTTGAACCCTCTCCAGCTCCACTATATCTTTCTTGTACACTGGTACCCAGTACTGTACACAGTATTCTATGTGTTGTCTGCCCAGTACTGTACACAGTATTCTATGTGTGGTCTGACCAGTACTGTACACAGTATTCTATGTGTGGTCTGACCAGTACTGTACACAGTATTCCATGTGTGGTCTGACCAGTACTGTACACAGTATTCTATGTGCGGTCTGACCAGTACTGTACACAGTATTCTATGTGTGGTCTGACCAGTACTGTACACAGTATTCTATGTGTGGTCTGACCAGTACTGTACACAGTATTCTATGTGTGGTCTGACCAGTACTGTACACAGTATTCTATGTGTGGTCTGACCAGTACTGTGCACAGTATTCCATGTGCGGTCTGACCAGTACTGTACACAGTATTCTATGTGTGATCTGACCAGTACTGTACACAGTATTCTATGTGCGGTCTGACCAGTACTGTACACAGTATTCTATGTGTGGTCTGACCAGCACTGTACACAGTATTCTATGTGTGATCTGACCAGTACTGCACACAGTATTCCATGTGTGGTCTGACCAGTACTGTACACAGTATTCTATGTGTGGTCTGACCAGTACTGTACAAAGTATTCCATGTGTGGTCTGACCAGTACTGTACACAGTATTCCATGTGTGGTCTGACCAGTACTGTACACAGTATTCTATGTGTGGTCTGACCAGTACTGTACACAGCATTCTATGTGTGGTCTGACCAGTACTGTACACAGTATTCTATGTGTGGTCTGACCAGTACTGTACACAGTATTCTATGTGGGGTCTGACCAGTACTGTACACAGTATTCTATGTGGGGTCTGACCAGTACTGTACACAGTATTCTATGTGGGGTCTGACCAGTACTGTACACAGTATTCTATGTGGGGTCTGACCAGTACTGTACACAGTATTCTATGTGGGGTCTGACCAGTACTGTACACAGTATTCTATGTGGGGTCTGACCAGTACTGTACACAGTATTCTATGTGGGGTCTGACCAGTACTGTACACAGTATTCTATGTGGGGTCTGACCAGTACTGTACACAGTATTCTATGTGGGGTCTGACCAGTACTGTACACAGTATTCTATGTGGGGTCTGACCAGTACTGTACACAGTATTCTATGTGGGGTCTGACCAGTACTGTACACAGTATTCTATGTGGGGTCTGACCAGTACTGTACACAGTATTCTATG
The DNA here is from genome assembly GCF_029499605.1 of Hyla sarda. Taxonomy (NCBI): domain Eukaryota; kingdom Metazoa; phylum Chordata; class Amphibia; order Anura; family Hylidae; genus Hyla; species Hyla sarda. Next base: position 81,256 of record NW_026607614.1, read on the forward strand.
TGGGGTCTGACCAGTACTGTACACAGTATTCTATGTGGGGTCTGACCAGTACTGTACACAGTATTCTATGTGGGGTCTGACCAGTACTGTACACAGTATTCTATGTGGGGTCTGACCAGTACTGTACACAGTATTCTATGTGGGGTCTGACCAGTACTGTACACAGTATTCTATGTGTGGTCTGACCAGTACTGTACACAGTATTCCATGTGTGATCTGACCAGTACTGTACACAGTATTCTATGTGCGGTCTGACCAGTACTGTACACAGTATTCTATGTGTGGTCTGACCAGTACTGTACACAGTATTCTATGTGTGGTCTGACCAGTACTGTACACAGTATTCCATGTGTGGTCTGACCAGTACTGTACACAGTATTCTATGTGCGGTCTGACCAGTACTGTACACAGTATTCTATGTGTGGTCTGACCAGTACTGTACACAGTATTCTATGTGTGGTCTGACCAGTACTGTACACAGTATTCTATGTGTGGTCTGACCAGTACTGTACACAGTATTCTATGTGTGGTCTGACCAGTACTGTGCACAGTATTCCATGTGCGGTCTGACCAGTACTGTACACAGTATTCTATGTGTGATCTGACCAGTACTGTACACAGTATTCTATGTGCGGTCTGACCAGTACTGTACACAGTATTCTATGTGTGGTCTGACCAGCACTGTACACAGTATTCTATGTGTGATCTGACCAGTACTGCACACAGTATTCCATGTGTGGTCTGACCAGTACTGTACACAGTATTCTATGTGTGGTCTGACCAGTACTGTACAAAGTATTCCATGTGTGGTCTGACCAGTACTGTACACAGTATTCCATGTGTGGTCTGACCAGTACTGTACACAGTATTCTATGTGTGGTCTGACCAGTACTGTACACAGTATTCTATGTGTGGTCTGACCAGTACTGTACACAGTATTCTATGTGTGGTCTGACCAGTACTGTACACAGTATTCTATGTGGGGTCTGACCAGTACTGTACACAGTATTCTATGTGGGGTCTGACCAGTACTGTACACAGTATTCTATGTGGGGTCTGACCAGTACTGTACACAGTATTCTATGTGGGGTCTGACCAGTACTGTACACAGTATTCTATGTGGGGGTCTGACCAGTACTGTACACAGTATTCTATGTGGGGTCTGACCAGTACTGTACACAGTATTCTATGTGGGGTCTGACCAGTACTGTACACAGTATTCTATGTGGGGTCTGACCAGTACTGTACACAGTATTCTATGTGGGGTCTGACCAGTACTGTACACAGTATTCTATGTGGGGTCTGACCAGTACTGTACACAGTATTCTATGTGGGGTCTGACCAGTACTGTACACAGTATTCTATGTGGGGTCTGACCAGTACTGTACACAGTATTCTATGTGGGGTCTGACCAGTACTGTACACAGTATTCTATGTGGGGTCTGACCAGTACTGTACACAGTATTCTATGTGGGGTCTGACCAGTACTGTACACAGTATTCTATGTGGGGTCTGACCAGTACTGTACACAGTATTCTATGTGGGGTCTGACCAGTACTGTACACAGTATTCTATGTGGGGTCTGACCAGTACTGTACACAGTATTCTATGTGGGGTCTGACCAGTACTGTACACAGTATTCTATGTGGGGTCTGACCAGTACTGTACACAGTATTCTATGTGGGGTCTGACCAGTACTGTACACAGTATTCTATGTGGGGTCTGACCAGTACTGTACACAGTATTCTATGTGTGGTCTGACCAGTACTGTACACAGTATTCTATGTAGGGTCTGACCAGTACTGTACACAGTATTCTATGTGGGGTCTGACCAGTACTGTACACAGTATTCTATGTGTGGTCTGACCAGTACTGTACACAGTATTCTATGTGGGGTCTGACCAGTACTGTACACAGTATTCTATGTGGGGTCTGACCAGTACTGTACACAGTATTCTATGTGGGGTCTGACCAGTACTGTACACAGTATTCTATGTGGGGTCTGACCAGTACTGTACACAGTATTCTATGTGGGGTCTGACCAGTATTGTACACAGTATTCTATGTGTGGTCTGACCAGTACTGTACACAGTATTCTATGGGTGGTCTGACTAGTGATTTGTACAGCGGTAGAATTATTTCCTTGTCGTGGGCATCTATGCCCCTACTGATGCCCCCCATGATTTTATTTGCCTTGGCAGCAGCTGCCTGACACTGGTCACTAGAGCTAAATTTACTATTAACTAAGACCCCTAAGTCCTTTTCCACATCAGTCGTCCCAAGTGTTCTCCCATTTAATACATAATCCCAGCCCGGATTGTTCCTCCCCATGTGCTTTACTTTACATTTATCAGTGTTACCTCATCTGCCACTTCCCAGCCCAAACCTCCAACCTATCCAGATCCATTTGAAACAGTTCACTGTCCTCTATAGTGTTATCTACTATATACAGTGCACTGTCCTCTGTTGTGTTATCTACTATACACAGTGCACTGTCCTCTATTGCGTTATCTACTATACACAGTGCACTGTCCTCTATTGTGTTATCTACTATACACAGTGCACTGTCCTCTATTGTGTTATCTACTATACACAGTGCACTGTCCTCTATTGTGTTATCTACTATACACAGTGCACTGTCCTCTATTGTGTTATCTACTATACACAGTGCACTGTCCTCTATTGTGTTATCTACTATACACAGTGCACTGTCCTCTATTGTGTTATCTACTATACACAGTGCACTGTCCTCTATTGTGTTATCTACTATACACAGTGCACTGTCCTCTATTGTGTTATCTACTATACACAGTGCACTGTCCTCTATTGTGTTATCTACTATACACAGTGCACTGTCCTCTATTGTGTTATCTACTATATACAGTGCACTGTCCTCTATTGTGTTATCTACTATACACAGTGCACTGTCCTCTATTGTGTTATCTACTATACACAGTGCGCTGTCCTCTATTGTGTTATCTACTATACACAGTGCACTGTCCTCTATTGTGTTATCTACTATATACAGTGCACTGTCCTCTATTGTGTTATCTACTATACACAGTGCACTGTCCTCTATTGTGTTATCTACTATACACAGTGCACTGTCCTCTGTAATATTTACTGCTTTACAGAGAATAGTCTCATCTGCAAAGATTACTACTTTACTATTCAACCCCTCTACAAGGTCATTAATAAATATATTAAATAAAACAGGACCCCTGTGGTCCCCACTAGTAACAGTCACCCAATCAGAATAAGTATAATTAATAACCACCCTCTGTTTCCTATCACTGAGTCAGTTACTTACCCACTTACCCACATTCTCCCTCAGCCTGATCCTTCTCATTTTATGCACCAACCTTTTATGTGGAACCGTATCAAATGCTTTGGAAAAATCCAGATATACGACATCCAGCGATTGCCCCTGGTCCAGTCTGGAGCTCACCTCCTCATAAAAGCTGATCAGGTGACAGGACCGATCCCTCATAAAGCCATGTGATATGGGGTCATACATTAATTTTTATCAAAATATTCCAAAATATCATCTCTTAGAAAACCCTCAAACAATTTACATACAACGGAGGTTACACTAACAGGTCTGTAATTCCCGGGGTCACCTTTTATCTTCTCAGGATCGTCTGAACGCTGCACAGATGAAGGATTTGGCGCCATCTCCTTAGACGATAAAGGGGTGATGCATTTCTTTAGAGGTAAGTCATGTGACCTTCCGTAGACATCGGATCATATTATTCTTTCAATCATCTACCATAATAATGTAACACAAACTGAGGACGGACAGAAAACATCCAACATGGCGGAAATGTGCATCGCTGGGGCCCAGGTAGCGGTCCTGTATAGGGCCCGGAGGATCCAGCAGCTGATCCGATAGGTGTCTCTGCTGGACCTGAGCATCATAACATTTTCTTTGTAGGAGACTCTGAGTGGACGGGATTCCAGGGACCATCACGGGCTATAAATGAGAGCTGGGCCGGGGTGACCGGACCTATAGACGCCGCGTTCAGGAACTACAATGAGGATAAACCACAGGAACATCAGAGGACCTACCTCTTCAAGGTGAGGAACGAAACATCTCAGCGTTCCATCGCACTCCAAACAGCGCAAATGTCAGAACAAGACGTGGATCTACAAGACCCACCTAAAATGTCATAATAACATATAAAAATGACCCTGTACCTATAAAATCTATATTAATACAACCACATGATGACCCAAAAATCACGTTGGAGACAGTCCGCACGGACATGAACACGAATCTGCTCTACGTTGTGTATCCATGTGGATTCGTAACGCTGTGTATCCATGTGGATTCACTATGTTGTGTATCCATGTGGATTCGTAACGCTGTGTATCCATGTGGATTTGTTACGTTGTGTATCCATGTGGATTTGTTACGTTGTGTATCTATGTGGATTTGTTACGCTGTGTATCCATGTGGATTTGTTACGTTGTGTATCCATGTGGATTTGTTACGTTGTGTATCCATGTGGATTTGTTAGTTTGTGTATCCATGTGGATTTGTTACGTTGTGTATCCATGTGGATTTGTTACGCTGTGTATCCATGTGGATTTGTTACGTTGTGTATCCATGTGGATTTGTTACGTTGTGTATCCATGTGGATTTGTTAGTTTGTGTATCCATGTGGATTTGTTACGTTGTGTATCCATGTGGATTTGTTACGTTGTGTATCCATGTGGATTTGTTACGTTGTGTATCCATGTGGATTTGTTACGTTGTGTATCCATGTGGATTTGTTACGTTATGTATCCATGTGGATTCGTAACGCTGTGTATCCATGTGGATTTGTTACGCTGTGTATCCATGTGGATTTGTTACGTTGTGTATCCATGTGGATTTGTTACGCTGTGTATCCATGTGGATTTGTTACGTTGTGTATCCATGTGGATTTGTTACGTTGTGTATCCATGTGGATTCCTTGCGTTGTGTATCCATGTGGATTTGTAACGCTGTGTATCCATGTGGATTTGTTACGTTGTGTATCCATGTGGATTTGTTACGTTGTGTATCCATGTGGATTTGTTACGCTGTGTATCCATGTGGATTTGTTACGTTGTGTATCCATGTGGATTCCTTAAATTGTGTATCCATGTGGATTTGTAACGCTATGTATCCATGTGGATTTGCTACATTGTGTATCCATGTGGATTTGTTACGTTGTGTATCCATGTGGATTTGTTAGTTTGTGTATCCATGTGGATTTGTTACGTTGTGTATTCTTGTGGATTTGTTACGTTGTGTATCCATGTGGATTTGTTACGTTGTGTATCCATGTGTATTTCTTACGTTGTGTATCCATGTGGATTTGTAATGCTGTGTATCCATTTGGATTCGTTACATTGTGTATCCATGTGGATTAGTTACGTTGTGTATCCATGTGGATTTGTTACGTTGTGTATCCATGTGGATTCGTTACATTGTGTATCCATGTGGATTAGTTACGTTGTGTATCCATGTGGATTAGTTACGTTGTGTATCCATGTGGATTTGTTACGTTGTGTATCCATGTGGATTCGTTACATTGTGTATCCATGTGGATTAGTTATGTTGTGTATCCATGTGGATTTGTTATGCTGTGTATCCATGTGGATTTGTTACGTTGTGTATCCATGTGGATTTCTTACGTTGTGTATCCATGTGGATTTGTAACGCTGTGTATCCATGTGGATTTGCTACATTGTGTATCCATGTGGATTTGTTAGTTTGTGTATCCATGTGGATTTGTTACGTTGTGTATTCTTGTGGATTTGTTACGTTGTGTATCCATGTGGATTTGTTACGTTGTGTATCCATGTGTATTTCTTACGTTGTGTATCCATGTGGATTTGTAATGCTTTGTATCCATTTGGATTCGTTACATTGTGTATCCATGTGGATTAGTTACGTTGTGTATCCATGTGGATTTGTTACGTTGTGTATCCATGTGGATTCGTTACATTGTGTATCCATGTGGATTAGTTACGTTGTGTATCCATGTGGATTTGTTACACTGTGTATCCATTTGGATTCGTAACGCTGTGTATCCATGTGGATTCGTTATGTTGTGTATCAATGTGGATTTGTTACGTTGTGTATCCATGTAGATTCGTTACGTTGTGTATCCATGTGGATTCGTTACGTTGTGTATCCATGTGGATTTGTTACGTTGTGTATCCATGTGGATTCCTTACGCTGTGTATCCATGTGGATTTGTTACACTGTGTATCCATGTGGATTCGTAATGCTGTGTATCCATGTGGATTCGTTACGTTGTGTATCCATGTGGATTTGTTACGTTGTGTATCCATGTGGATTTGTTACGTTGTGTATCCATGTGGATTTGTTACGCTGTGTATCCATGTGGATTAGTAACGCTGTGTATCCATGTGGATTCGTAACGCTGTGTATCCATGTGGATGTGTAACGCTGTGTATCCATGTGGATTTGTTACGTTGTGTATCCATGTGGATTTGTTACGTTGTGTATCCATGTGGATTTGTAACGCTGTGTATCCATGTGGATTTGTTACGTTGTGTATCCATGTGGATTTGTTACGTTGTGTATCCATTTGAATTCGTAACGCTGTGTATCCATGTGGATTTGTTACGTTGTGTATCCATGTGGATTTGTTATGTTGTGTATCCATGTGGATTTGTTACGTTGTGTATCCATGTGGATTTGTTACATTGTGTATCCATGTGGATTCCTTACGTTGTGTATCCATGTGGATTTGCTACGCTGTGTATCCATTTGGATTCGTAACGCTGTGTATTCATGTGGATTTGTTACTTGTGTATCCATGTGGATTCATTATGTTGTGTATCCATGTGGATTTGTTACATTGTGTATCCATATGGATTAGTTACGTTGTGTATCCATGTGGATTTGTTACGTTGTGTATCCATTTGGAGTCGTTACGTTGTGTATCCATGTGGATTTGTTACGTTGTGTATCCATTTGAATTCGTAACGCTGTGTATCCATGTGGATTCGTAACGCTGTGTATCCATGTGGATTTGTTACTGTGTATCCATTTGGATTCGTAACGCTGTGTATCCATGTGGATTCGTTATGTTGTGTATCAATGTGGATTTGTTACGTTGTGTATCCATGTAGATTTGTTACGTTGTGTATCCATGTGGATTTGTTACGTTGTGTATCCATGTGGATTTGTTACGTTGTGTATCCATGTGGATTCCTTACGCTGTGTATCCATGTGGATTTGTTACACTGTGTATCCATTTGGATTCGTAACGCTGTGTATCCATGTGGATTTGTTACGTTGTGTATCCATGTGGATTAGTTACGTTGTGTATCCATGTGGATTTGTTACGTTGTGTATCCATGTGGATTTGTTACGCTGTGTATCCATGTGGATTTGTTACGTTGTGTATCCATGTGTATTTCTTACGTTGTGTATCCATGTGGATTCGTAACACTGTGTATCCATGTGGATTCGTAACGCTGTGTATCCATGTGGATTTGTAACGCTGTGTATCCATGTGGATTTGTTACGTTGTGTATCCATGTGGATTTGTTACGTTGTGTATCCATATGGATTTGTAACGCTGTGTATCCATGTGGATTTGTTACGTTGTGTATCCATGTGGATTTGTTACGTTGTGTATCCATGTGGATTTGTTACGTTGTGTATCCATGTGGATTTGTTACGTTGTGTATCCATTTGAATTCGTAACGCTGTGTATCCATGTGGATTTGTTACGTTGTGTATCCATGTGGATTTGTTACACTGTGTATCCATTTGGATTCGTAACGCTGTGTATCCATGTGGATTTGTTACTTGTGTATCCATGTGGATTCATTATGTTGTGTATCCATGTGGATTTGTTACATTGTGTATCCATGTGGATTAGTTACGTTGTGTATCCATGTGGATTTGTTACGTTGTGTATCCATGTGGATTTGTTACGTTGTGTATCCATTTGAATTTGTAATGCTGTGTATCCATGTGGATTTGTTACGTTGTGTATCCATGTGGATTTGTTACGTTGTCTATCCATGTGGATTTGTTAGTTTGTGTATCCATGTGGATTTGTTACGTTGTCTATCCATGTGGATTTGTTAGTTTGTGTATCCATGTGGATTTGTTACGTTGTGTATCCATGTGGATTTGCTACATTGTGTATCCATGTGGAATTGTTTCGTTGTGTATCCATTTGGATTTGTTACGCTGTGTATCCATGTGGCTTTGTTATGCTGTGTATCCATGTGGATTCCTCATGTTGTGTATCCATGTGTATTGGTTACTGTGTGTTCATTTGGATTTGTTACGTTGTGTATCCATGTGGAATTGTTACACTGTGTATCCATGTGGATTCCTTACATTGTGTATTTATGTGGATTTGTTACGTTGTGTATCCATGTGGATTCTTTACGTTGTGTATCCATGTGGATTTGTTACGTTGTGTAGCCATGTGGATTTGTTACGTTGTGTAGCCATGTGGATTTGTTACTCTGTGTATTCATTTGGATTTGTTACGTTGTGTATCCATGTGGATTCTTTAAGCTGTGTATCCATGTGTATTCCTTACGTTGTGTATCCAAGGTGGATTTGTTACTCTGTGTATCCATGTGGATTTGTTGTGCTCTGTATATTCATGTGGATTTGTTACGCTGTGTATCCATGTGGATTTGTTACGCTGTGTATCCATGTGGATTTGTTGTGCTCTGTATATTCATGTGGATTTGTTACTGTGTATTCATGTGTATTCGTTACGTTGTGTATCCAGGGTGGATTTGTTACGCTGTGTATCCATGTGGATTTGTTGTGCTCTGTATATTCATGTGGATTTGTTACGTTGTGTATCCATGTGGATTTGTTGTGCTCTGTATATTCATGTGGATTTGTTACGTTGTGTATCCATGTGGATTTGTTGTGCTCTGTATATTCATGTGGATTTGTTACCGTGTATTCATGTGTATTCGTTACGTTGTGTATCCAGGGTGGATTTGTTACGCTGTGTATCCATGTGGATTTGTTACGCTGTGTATCCATGTGGATTTGTTGTGCTCTGTATATTCATGTGGATTTGTTACTGTGTATTCATGTGTATTCGTTACGTTGTGTATCCAGGGTGGATTTGTTACGCTGTGTATCCATGTGGATTTGTTGTGCTCTGTATATTCATGGGGATTTGTTACCGTGTATTCATGTGTATTCATTACGTTGTGAATCCATGTGGATTTGTTACATTGTGTATCCATGTGGATTTATTACGTTGTGTATCCATGTGGATATGTTACGTTGTGTATCCATGTGGATTTGTTACGTTGTGTATCCATGTGGATTCATTATGTTGTGTATCCATGTGGATTCGTTGTGCTGTGTATATTTATGTGGATTTGTTCCTCAGATCTGAGCATCTTTGTCCCTTTGACTATGTTGGTGCGAGACGTCTTTTATGGGATCTTCTGGAGATTTTTAGAAGTCCTCTTGTTCTCTCCACGTGTCTCAGGGTGGCCAGGTCTGGAGTTTCTTTGAAGGCGTTCCGGTGAGTGGTTTCCCGCGTCCCATCAGCCAAGAGTTTCCTGGGATCCCAGACGACCTGGACGCGGCTGTGGAGTGTCACCGGGGCGAGTGCAGGACCGACAGCGTCCTTTTCTTTAAAGGTGAGAATGTGTGATGAGGAGGATGAAGAATAAAGGTGTAATATTGGGGTATTAGAAAGTGATCACCGTCCACGACTCTCCACGTGTCCCATGAGCCGTATCTGTACCTCCTCCTACAGGTGGCACCGTGTATATTTACAGCCCTCAGGATAAGCCGGCCATAAAGCAACGTAGCTGGGCCACCCTCGGGAGATGTACGGCTGCGCTCAGGTGGATGGAGAAATATTACTGCTTCAATGGCGTCAACTTTACGAGATTCGATCCAGTGAGCGGACAGGTTCTGTCTCCACGACCGCTGGACACCAGAGATTACTTTGTCAGATGTCCAGGGAGAGGTGAGTACTCATGACGGAGATGACACTGGTGACCTGAACTACATACAAGAAACAGAGGACACGACCATGTTGGAGTCTACCTGGGATGGATCTCGCTAGTCATGGGCAAATCTTACAATCTGATCTTCAGGCCCCCCCCCCCTCCACTATATACACTGACTAGAGGAACCACTATAACATCTCCATGACTGAGGTCCATGCCTCACTATATACACTGACTAGAGGAACCACTATAACATCTCCATGACTGAGGTCCATGCCTCACTATATACACTGACTAGAAGAACCACTATAACATCTCCATGACTGAGGTCCATGCCTCACTATATACACTGACTAGAACAACCACTATAACATCTCCATGACTGAGGTCCATGCCTCACTATATACACTGACTAGAGGAACCACTATAACATCTCCATGACTGAGGTCCATGCCTCACTATATACACTGACTAGAGGAACCACTATAACATCTCCATGACTGAGGTCCATGCCTCACTATATACACTGACTAGAGGAACAACCACTATAACATCTCCATGACTGAGGTCCATGCCTCACTATATACACTGACTAGAGGAACCACTATAACATCTCCATGACTGAGGTCCATGCCTCACTATATACACTGACTAGAGGAACCACTATAACATATCCATGACTGAGGTCCATGCCTCACTATATACACTGACTAGAGGAACAACCACTATAACATCTCCATGACTGAGGTCCATGCCTCACTATATACACTGACTAGAGGAACCACTATAACATCTCCATGACTGAGATCCATGCCTCACTATATACACTGACTAGAGGAACAACCACTATAACATCTCCATGACTGAGGTCCATGCCTCACTATATACACTGACTAGAGGAACCACTATAACATCTCCATGACTGAGGTCCATGCCTCACTATATACACTGACTAGAGGAACCACTATAACATCTCCATGACTGAGGTCCATGCCTCACTATATACACTGACTAGAGGAACAACCACTATAACATCTCCATGACTGAGGTCCATGCCTCACTATATACACTGACTAGAGGAACCACTATAACATCTCCATGACTGAGGTCCATGCCTCACTATATACACTGACTAGAGGAACAACCACTATAACATCTCCATGACTGAGGTCCATGCCTCACTATATACACTGACTAGAGGAACCACTATAACATCTCCATGACTGAGGTCCATGCCTCACTATATACACTGACTAGAGGAACAACCACTATAACATCTCCATGACTGAGGTCCATGCCTCACTATATACACTGACTAGAGGAACAACCACTATAACATCTCCATGACTGAGGTCCATGCCTCACTATATACACTGACTAGAAGAACAACCACTATAACATCTCCATGACTGAGGTCCATGCCTCACTATATACACTGACTAGAGGAACAACCACTATAACATCTCCATGACTGAGGTCCATGCCTCACTATATACACTGACTAGAGGAACCACTATAACATCTCCATGACTGAGGTCCATGCCTCACTATATACACTGACTAGAGGAACCACTATAACATCTCCATGACTGAGGTCCATGCCTCACTATATACACTGACTAGAACAACCACTATAACATCTCCATGACTGAGGTCCATGCCTCACTATATACACTGACTAGAAGAACAACCATTATAACATCTCCATGACTGAGGTCCATGCCTCACTATATACACTGACTAGAAGAACAACCACTATAACATCTCCATGACTGAGGTCCATGCCTCACTATATACACTGACTAGAGGAACAACCACTATAACTTCTCCATGACTGAGGTCCATGCCTCACTATATACACTGACTAGAGGAACAACCACTATAACTTCTCCATGACTGAGGTCCATGCCTCACTATATACACTGACTAGAGGAACAACTATAACATCTCCATGACTGAGGTCCATGCCTCACTATATACACTGACTAGAGGAACAACTATAACATCTCCATGACTGAGGTCCATGCCTCACTATATACACTGACTAGAGGAACCACTATAACATCTCCATGACTGAGGTCCATGCCTCACTATATACACTGACTAGAGGAACCACTATAACATCTCCATGACTGAGGTCCATGCCTCACTATATACACTGACTAGAGGAACCACTATAACATCTCCATGACTGAGGTCCATGCCTCACTATATACACTGACTAGAGGAACAACTATAACATCTCCATGACTGAGGTCCATGCCTCACTATATACACTGACTAGAGGAACAACTATAACATCTCCATGACTGAGGTCCATGCCTCACTATATACACTGACTAGAGGAACCACTATAACATCTCCATGACTGAGGTCCATGCCTCACTATATACACTGACTAGAGGAACAACTATAACATCTCCATGACTGAGGTCCATGCCTCACTATATACACTGACTAGAGGAACAACTATAACATCTCCATGACTGAGGTCCATGCCTCACTATATACACTGACTAGAGGAACCACTATAACATCTCCATGACTGAGGTCCATGCCTCACTATATACACTGACTAGAGGAACCACTATAACATCTCCATGCCTAACTATATACACTGACTAGAGGAACCACTATAACATCTCCATGACTGAGGTCCATGCCTCACTATATACACTGACTAGAGGAACCACTATAACATCTCCATGACTGAGGTCCATGCCTCACTATATACACTGACTAGAGGAACAACCACTATAACATCTCCATGACTGAGGTCCATGCCTCACTATATACACTGACTAGAGGAACAACCACTATAACATCTCCATGACTGAGGTCCGTGCCTCACTATATACACTGACTAGAGGAACCACTATAACATCTCTATGACTGAGGTCCATGCCTCACTATATACACTGACTAGAGGAACCACTATAACATCTCCATGACTGAGGTCCATGCCTCACTATATACACTGACTAGAGGAACCACTATAACATCTCCATGACTGAGGTCCATGCCTCACTATATACACTGACTAGAGGAACCACTATAACATCTCCATGACTGAGGTCCATGCCTCACTATATACACTGACTAGAAGAACAACCACTATAACATCTCCATGACTGAGGTCCATGCCTCACTATATACACTGACTAGAGGAACCACTATAACATCTCCATGACTGAGGTCCATGCCTCACTATATACACTGACTAGAGGAACCACTATAACATCTCCATGACTGAGGTCCATGCCTCACTATATACACTGACTAGAGGAACCACTATAACATCTCCATGACTGAGGTCCATGCCTCACTATATACACTGACTAGAGGAACCACTATAACATCTCCATGACTGAGGTCCATGCCTCACTATATACACTGACTAGAGGAACAACCACTATAACATCTCCATGACTGAGGTCCATGCCTCACTATATACACTGACTAGAAGAACAACCACTATAACATCTCCATGACTGAGGTCCATGCCTCACTATATACACTGACTAGAGGAACAACCACTATAACATCTCCATGACTGAGGTCCATGCCTCACTATATACACTGACTAGAGGAACCTCTATAACATCTCCATGACTGAGGTCCATGCCTCACTATATACACTGACTAGAAGAACCACTATAACATCTCCATGACTGAGGTCCATGCCTCACTATATACACTGACTAGAGGAACAACCACTATAACATCTCCATGACTGAGGTCCATGCCTCACTATATACACTGACTAGAAGAACAACCACTATAACATCTCCATGACTGAGGTCCATGCCTCACTATATACACTGACTAGAGGAACAACCACTATAACATCTCCATGACTGAGGTCCATGCCTCACTATATACACTGACTAGAGGAACCTCTATAACATCTCCATGACTGAGGTCCATGCCTCACTATATACACTGACTAGAGGAACCTCTATAACATCTCCATGACTGAGGTCCGTGCCTCACTATATACACTGACTAGAGGAACCACTATAACCTCTCCATGACTGAGGTCCATGCCTCACTATATACACTGACTAGAGGAACCACTATAACATCTCCATGACTGAGGTCCATGCCTCACTATATACACTGACTAGAGGAATCACTATAACATCTCCATGACTGAGGTCCATGCCTCACTATATACACTGACTAGAGGAACCACTATAACATCTCCATGACTGAGGTCCATGCCTCACTATATACACTGACTAGAGGAACCACTATAACATCTCCATGACTGAGGTCCATGCCTCACTATATACACTGACTAGAGGAACAATCACTATAACATCTCCATGACTGAGGTCCATGCCTCACTATATACACTGACTAGAGGAACCACTATAACATCTCCATGACTGAGGTCCATGCCTCACTATATACACTGACTAGAGGAACCACTATAACATCTCCATGACTGAGGTCCATGCCTCACTATATACACTGACTAGAGGAACCACTATAACATCTCCATGACTGAGGTCCATGCCTCACTATATACACTGACTAGAGGAACAACCACTATAACATCTCCATGACTGAGGTCCATGCCTCACTATATACACTGACTAGAGGAACAACCACTATAACATCTCCATGACTGAGGTCCATGCCTCACTATATACACTGACTAGAGGAACAACCACTATAACATCTCCATGACTGAGGTCCATGCCTCACTATATACACTGACTAGAGGAACAACCACTATAACATCTCCATGACTGAGGTCCATGCCTCACTATATACACTGACTAGAGGAACCACTATAACATCTCCATGACTGAGGTCCATGCCTCACTATATACACTGACTAGAGGAACCACTATAACATCTCCATGACTGAGGTCCATGCCTCACTATATACACTGACTAGAACAACCACTATAACATCTCCATGACTGAGGTCCATGCCTCACTATATACACTGACTAGAGGAACAACCACTATAACATCTCCATGACTGAGGTCCATGCCTCACTATATACACTGACTAGAGGAACCACTATAACATCTCCATGACTGAGGTCCATGCCTCACTATATACACTGACTAGAGGAACCACTATAACATCTCCATGACTGAGGTCCATGCCTCACTATATACACTGACTAGAGGAACAATCACTATAACATCTCCATGACTGAGGTCCATGCCTCACTATATACACTGACTAGAGGAACCACTATAACATCTCCATGACTGAGGTCCATGCCTCACTATATACACTGACTAGAGGAACAACCACTATAACATCTCCATGACTGAGGTCCATGCCTCACTATATACACTGACTAGAGAAACCACTATAACATCTCCATGACTGAGGTCCATGCCTCACTATATACACTGACTAGAGGAACCACTATAACATCTCCATGACTGAGGTCCATGCCTCACTATATACACTGACTAGAGGAACAATCACTATAACATCTCCATGACTGAGGTCCATGCCTCACTATATACACTGACTAGAGGAACAACTATAACATCTTCATGACTGAGGTCCATGCCTCACTATATACACTGACTAGAGGAACAACCACTATAACATCTCCATGACTGAGGTCCATGCCTCACTATATACACTGACTAGAGGAACAACTATAACATCTTCATGACTGAGGTCCATGCCTCACTATATACACTGACTAGAGGAACAACCACTATAACATCTCCATGACTGAGGTCCATGCCTCACTATATACACTGACTAGAAGAACCACTATAACATCTCCATGACTGAGGTCCATGCCTCACTATATACACTGACTAGAGGAACCACTATAACATCTCCATGACTGAGGTCCATGCCTCACTATATACACTGACTAGAAGAACAACCACTATAACATCTCCATGACTGAGGTCCATGCCTCACTATATACACTGACTAGAGGAACAACCACTATAACATCTCCATGACTGAGGTCCATTCCTCACTATATACACTGACTAGAGGAACCACTATAACATCTCCATGACTGAGGTCCATGCCTCACTATATACACTGACTAGAGGAACAACCATTATAACATCTCCATGACTGAGGTCCATGCCTCACTATATACACTGACTAGAAGAACCACTATAACATCTCCATGACTGAGGTCCATGCCTCACTATATACACTGACTAGAGGAACCACTATAACATCTCCATGACTGAGGTCCATGCCTCACTATATACACTGACTAGAGGAACCACTATAACATCTCCATGACTGAGGTCCATGCCTCACTATATACACTGACTAGAGGAACCACTATAACATCTCCATGCCTCACTATATACACTGACTAGAAGAACAACCACTATAACATCTCCATGACTGAGGTCCATGCCTCACTATATACACTGACTAGAGGAACCACTATAACATCTCCATGACTGAGGTCCATGCCTCACTATATACACTGACTAGAAGAACAACCACTATAACATCTCCATGACTGAGGTCCATGCCTCACTATATACACTGACTAGAGGAACAACCACTATAACATCTCCATGACTGAGGTCCATGCCTCACTATATACACTGACTAGAGGAACCACTATAACATCTCCATGACTGAGGTCCATGCCTCACTATATACACTGACTAGAAGAACAACCACTATAACATCTCCATGACTGAGGTCCATGCCTCACTATATACACTGACTAGAGGAACCACTATAACATCTCCATGACTGAGGTCCATTCCTCACTATATACACTGACTAGAAGAACCACTATAACATCTCCATGACTGAGGTCCATGCCTCACTATATACACTGACTAGAGGAACCACTATAACATCTCCATGACTGAGGTCCATGCCTCACTATATACACTGACTAGAGGAACCACTATAACATCTCCATGCCTCACTATATACACTGACTAGAAGAACAACCACTATAACATCTCCATGACTGAGGTCCATGCCTCACTATATACACTGACTAGAGGAACCACTATAACATCTCCATGACTGAGGTCCATGCCTCACTATATACACTGACTAGAGGAACCACTATAACATCTCCATGACTGAGGTCCATGCCTCACTATATACACTGACTAGAGGAACAACCACTATAACATCTCCATGACTGAGGTCCATGCCTCACTATATACACTGACTAGAGGAACAACCACTATAACATCTCCATGACTGAGGTCCATGCCTCACTATATACACTGACTAGAGGAACAATCACTATAACATCTCCATGACTGAGGTCCATGCCTCACTATATACACTGACTAGAGGAACCACTATAACATCTCCATGACTGAGGTCCATGCCTCACTATATACACTGACTAGAGGAACCACTATAACATCTCCATGACTGAGGTCCATGCCTCACTATATACACTGACTAGAAGAACAACCACTATAACATCTCCATGACTGAGGTCCATGCCTCACTATATACACTGACTAAAGGAACAACCACTATAACATCTCCATGACTGAGGTCCATGCCTCACTATATACACTGACTAGAGGAACCACTATAACATCTCCATGACTGAGGTCCATGCCTCCCTATATACACTGACTAGTACAACCACTATAACATCTCCATGACTGAGGTCCATGCCTCACTATATACACTGACTAGAGGAACAATCACTATAACATCTCCATGACTGAGGTCCATGCCTCACTATATACACTGACTAGAGGAACCACTATAACATCTCCATGACTGAGGTCCATGCCTCACTATATACACTGACTAGAGGAACCACTATAACATCTCCATGACTGAGGTCCATGCCTCACTATATACACTGACTAGAGGAACCGCTATAACATCTCCATGACTGAGGTCCATGCCTCACTATATACACTGACTAGAACAACCACTATAACATCTCCATGACTGAGGTCCATGCCTCACTATATACACTGACTAGAGGAACAACCACTATAACATCTCTATGACTGAGGTCCATGCCTCACTATATACACTGACTAGAGGAACCACTATAACATCTCCATGACTGAGGTCCAAGCCTCACTATATACACTGACTAGAGGAACCACTATATCATCTCCATGACTGAGGTCCATGCCTCACTATATACACTGACTAGAAGAACAACCACTATAACATCTCCATGACTGAGGTCCATGCCTCACTATATACACTGACTAGAGGAACCACTATAACATCTCCATGACTGAGGTCCATGCCTCACTATATACACTGACTAGAGGAACAACCACTATAACATCTCCATGACTGAGGTCCATGCCTCACTATATACACTGACTAGAGGAACAACCACTATAACATCTCCATGACTGAGGTCCATGCCTCACTATATACACTGACTAGAGGAACAATCACTATAACATCTCCATGACTGAGGTCCATGCCTCACTATATACACTGACTAGAGGAACCACTATAACATCTCCATGACTGAGGTCCATGCCTCACTATATACACTGACTAGAAAAACAACCACTATAACATCTCCATGACTGAGGTCCATGCCTCACTATATACACTGACTAGAGGAACAATCACTATAACATCTCCATGACTGAGGTCCATGCCTCACTATATACACTGACTAGAGGAACAATCACTATAACATCTCCATGACTGAGGTCCATGCCTCACTATATACACTGACTAGAGGAACAATCACTATAACATCTCCATGACTGAGGTCCATGCCTCACTATATACACTGACTAGAGGAACCACTATAACATCTCCATGACTGAGGTCCATGCCTCACTATATACACTGACTAGAGGAACCACTATAACATCTCCATGACTGAGGTCCATGCCTCACTATATACACTGACTAGAAAAACAACCACTATAACATCTCCATGACTGAGGTCCATGCCTCACTATATACACTGACTAGAGGAACAATCACTATAACATCTCCATGACTGAGGTCCATGCCTCACTATATACACTGACTAGAGGAACAACCTCTATAACATCTCCATGACTGAGGTCCATGCCTCACTATATACACTGACTAGAGGAACAACCACTATAACATCTCCATGACTGAGGTCCATGCCTCACTATATACACTGACTAGAAGAACAACCACTATACCATCTCCATGACTGAGGTCCATGCCTCACTATATACACTGACTAGAAGAACCACTATAACATCTCCATGACTGAGGTCCATGCCTCACTATATACACTGACTAGAGGAACAATCACTATAACATCTCCATGACTGAGGTCCATGCCTCACTATATACACTGACTAGAGGAACCACTATAACATCTCCATGACTGAGGTCCATGCCTCACTATATACACTGACTAGAGGAACAACCACTATAACATCTCCATGACTGAGGTCCATGCCTCACTATATACACTGACTAGAGGAACCACTATAACATCTCCATGACTGAGGTCCATGCCTCACTATATACACTGACTAGAGGAACAACCACTATAACATCTCCATGACTGAGGTCCATGCCTCACTATATACACTGACTAGAGGAACAACCACTATAACATCTCCATGACTGAGGTCCATGCCTCACTATATACACTGACTAGAGGAACAACCACTATAACATCTCCATGACTGAGGTCCATGCCTCACTATATACACTGACTAGAGGAACCACTATAACATCTCCATGACTGAGGTCCATGCCTCACTATATACACTGACTAGAGGAACAACCACTATAACATCTCCATGACTGAGGTCCATGCCTCACTATATACACTGACTAGAGGAACAACCACTATAACATCTCCATGACTGAGGTCCATGCCTCACTATATACACTGACTAGAGGAACCACTATAACATCTCCATGACTGAGGTCCATGCCTCACTATATACACTGACTAGAGGAACCACTATAACATCTCCATGACTGAGATCCATGCCTCACTATATACACTGACTAGAGGAACCACTATAACATCTCCATGACTGAGGTCCATGCCTCACTATATACACTGACTAGAGGAACAACCACTATAACATCTCCATGACTGAGGTCCATGCCTCACTATATACACTGACTAGAGGAACCACTATAACATCTCCATGACTGAGGTCCATGCCTCACTATATACACTGACTAGAGGAACAACCACTATAACATCTCCATGACTGAGGTCCATGCCTCACTATATACACTGACTAGAGGAACAACCACTATAACATCTCCATGACTGAGGTCCATGCCTCACTATATACACTGACTAGAGGAACCACTATAACATCTCCATGACTGAGGTCCATGCCTCACTATATACACTGACTAGAGGAACCACTATAACATCTCCATGACTGAGGTCCATGCCTCACTATATACACTGACTAGAAAAACAACCACTATAACATCTCCATGACTGAGGTCCATGCCTCACTATATACACTGACTAGAGGAACAATCACTATAACATCTCCATGACTGAGGTCCATGCCTTACTATATACACTGACTAGAGGAACAACCTCTATAACATCTCCATGACTGAGGTCCATGCCTCACTATATACACTGACTAGAGGAACAACCACTATAACATCTCCATGACTGAGGTCCATGCCTCACTATATACACTGACTAGAAGAACAACCACTATAACATCTCCATGACTGAGGTCCATGCCTCACTATATACACTGACTAGAAGAACAACCACTATAACATCTCCATGACTGAGGTCCATGCCTCACTATATACACTGACTAGAAGAACAACCACTATACCATCTCCATGACTGAGGTCCATGCCTCACTATATACACTGACTAGAGGAACCACTATAACATCTCCATGACTGAGGTCCATGCCTCACTATATACACTGACTAGAAGAACAACCACTATAACATCTCCATGACTGAGGTCCATGCCTCACTATATACACTGACTAGAGGAACAACCACTATAACATCTCCATGACTGAGGTCCATGCCTCACTATATACACTGACTAGAGGAACAACCACTATAACATCTCCATGACTGAGGTCCATGCCTCACTATATACACTGACTAGAGGAACAATCACTATAACATCTCCATGACTGAGGTCCATGCCTCACTATATACACTGACTAGAGGAACCACTATAACATCTCCATGACTGAGGTCCATGCCTCACTATATACACTGACTAGAGGAACCACTATAACATCTCCATGACTGAGGTCCATGCCTCACTATATACACTGACTAGAGGAACAACCACTATAACATCTCCATGACTGAGGTCCATGCCTCACTATATACACTGACTAGAGGAACAACCACTATAACATCTCCATGACTGAGGTCCATGCCTCACTATATACACTGACTAGAGGAACCACTATAACATCTCCATGACTGAGGTCCATGCCTCACTATATACACTGACTAGAGGAACCACTATAACATCTCCATGACTGAGGTCCATGCCTCACTATATACACTGACTAGAGGAACAACCACTATAACATCTCCATGACTGAGGTCCATGCCTCACTATATACACTGACTAGAGGAACAACCACTATAACATCTCCATGACTGAGGTCCATGCCTCACTATATACACTGACTAGAGGAACCACTATAACATCTCCATGACTGAGGTCCATGCCTCACTATATACACTGACTAGAGGAACCACTATAACATCTCCATGACTGAGGTCCATGCCTCACTATATACACTGACTAGAGGAACAACCACTATAACATCTCCATGACTGAGGTCCATGCCTCACTATATACACTGACTAGAGGAACAACCACTATAACATCTCCATGACTGAGGTCCATGCCTCACTATATACACTGACTAGAGGAACCACTATAACATCTCCATGACTGAGGTCCATGCCTCACTATATACACTGACTAGAGGAACAACCACTATAACATCTCCATGACTGAGGTCCATGCCTCACTATATACACTGACTAGAGGAACAACCACTATAACATCTCCATGACTGAGGTCCATGCCTCACTATATACACTGACTAGAGGAACCACTATAACATCTCCATGACTGAGGTCCATGCCTCACTATATACACTGACTAGAAGAACAACCACTATAACATCTCCATGACTGAGGTCCATGCCTCACTATATACACTGACTAGAGGAACAATCACTATAACATCTCCATGACTGAGGTCCATGCCTCACTATATACACTGACTAGAGGAACCACTATAACATCTCCATGACTGAGGTCCATGCCTCACTATATACACTGACTAGAAAAACAACCACTATAACATCTCCATGACTGAGGTCCATGCCTCACTATATACACTGACTAGAGGAACAATCACTATAACATCTCCATGACTGAGGTCCATGCCTCACTATATACACTGACTAGAGGAACAACCACTATAACATCTCCATGACTGAGGTCCATGCCTCACTATATACACTGACTAGAGGAACCACTATAACATCTCCATGACTGAGGTCCATGCCTCACTATATACACTGACTAGAGGAACCACTATAACATCTCCATGACTGAGGTCCATGCCTCACTATATACACTGACTAGAGGAACAACCACTATAACATCTCCATGACTGAGGTCCATGCCTCACTATATACACTGACTAGAAGAACCACTATAACATCTCCATGACTGAGGTCCATGCCTCACTATATACACTGACTAGAGGAACCACTATAACATCTCCATGACTGAGGTCCATGCCTCACTATATACACTGACTAGAGGAACCACTATAACATCTCCATGACTGAGGTCCATGCCTCACTATATACACTGACTAGAGGAACAACCACTATAACATCTCCATGACTGAGGTCCATGCCTTACTATATACACTGACTAGAGGAACCACTATAACATCTCCATGACTGAGGTCCATGCCTCACTATATACACTGACTAGAACAACCACTATAACATCTCCATGACTGAGGTCCATGCCCCACTATATACACTGACTAGAGGAACCACTATAACATCTCCATGACTGAGGTCCATGCCTCACTATATACACTGACTAGAGGAACCACTATAACATCTCCATGACTGAGGTCCATGCCTCACTATATACACTGACTAGAGGAACCACTATAACATCTCCATGACTGAGGTCCATGCCTCACTATATACACTGACTAGAGGAACCACTATAACATCTCCATGACTGAGGTCCATGCCTCACTATATACACTGACTAGAGGAACAACCACTATAACATCTCCATGACTGAGGTCCATGCCTCACTATATACACTGACTAGAGGAACCACTATAACATCTCCATGACTGAGGTCCATGCCTCACTATATACACTGACTAGAGTAACCACTATAACATCTCCATGACTGAGGTCCATGCCTCACTATATACACTGACTAGAGGAACAACCACTATAACATCTCCATGACTGAGGTCCATGCCTCACTATATACACTGACTAGAGGAACCACTATAACATCTCCATGACTGAGGTCCATGCCTCACTATATACACTGACTAGAGGAACCACTATAACATCTTCATGACTGAGGTCCATGCCTCACTATATACACTGACTAGAGGAACAACCACTATAACATCTCCATGACTGAGGTCCGTGCCTCACTATATACACTGACTAGAGGAACCACTATAACATATCCATGACTGAGGTCCATGCCTCACTATATACACTGACTAGAGGAACCACTATAACATCTCCATGACTGAGGTCCATGCCTCACTATATACACTGACTAGAAGAACAACCACTATAACATCTCCATGACTGAGGTCCATGCCTCACTATATACACTGACTAGAGGAACCACTATAACATCTCCATGACTGAGGTCCATGCCTCACTATATACACTGACTAGAGGAACCACTATAACATCTTCATGACTGAGGTCCATGCCTCACTATATATACTGACTAGAAGAACAACCACTATAACATCTCCATGACTGAGGTCCATGCCTCACTATATACACTGACTAGAGGAACAACCACTATAACATCTCCATGACTGAGGTCCATGCCTCACTATATACACTGACTAGAGGAACAACCACTATAACATCTCCATGACTGAGGTCCATGCCTCACTATATACACTGACTAGAGGAACAACCACTATAACATCTCCATGACTGAGGTCCATGCCTCACTATATACACTGACTAGAGGAACCACTATAACATCTCCATGACTGAGGTCCATGCCTCACTATATACACTGACTAGAAGAACAACCACTATAACATCTCCATGACTGAGGTCCATGCCTCACTATATACACTGACTAGAGGAACCACTATAACATCTCCATGACTGAGGTCCATGCCTCACTATATACACTGACTTGAGGAACAACCACTATAACATCTCCATGACTGAGGTCCATGCCTCACTATATACACTGACTAGAGGAACCACTATGACATCTCCATGACTGAGGTCCATGCCTCACTATATACACTGACTAGAGGAACAACCACTATAACATCTCCATGACTGAGGTCCATGCCTCACTATATACACTGACTAGAGGAACAACCACTATAACATCTCCATGACTGAGGTCCATGCCTCACTATATACACTGACTAGAGGAACCACTATAACATCTCCATGACTGAGGTCCATGCCTCACTATATACACTGACTAGAGGAACAACCACTATAACATCTCCATGACTGAGGTCCATGCCTCACTATATACACTGACTAGAGGAACCACTATGACATCTCCATGACTGAGGTCCATGCCTCACTATATACACTGACTAGAGGAACCACTATAACATCTCCATGACTGAGGTCCATGCCTCACTATATACACTGACTAGAGGAACCACTATGACATCTCCGTGACGTAACATCTTATTTCTCCTCCAGGACATGGTCATGCTGCCCGGCAGAACGCCACCCTTGTGTCCATTCAGAACCGCTGCAGCAATAGATCCTTCGAGGCGTTCAGCTCTGACGACAAGTCCCGGACCTACGCGTTCCGAGGTGACTCAATGAGCTGTTTTCTTATGGATGATGAAGCTCATGTAGGGACCTGCATGAAGAGTGGGCAACGGAAAATAGAGCTTGACCCACTATGTCATCATGTCATGTCCTCACCTTCTTTCTTTCAGGGGGCTGGTACTTCCGTCTGGACAGCAGTAAAGATGGATGGCACGCCTGGCCCCTAAATCACACCTGGAGTAACCTGCAGGGGACGGTGGATGCTGCTTTCACCCATCAGAATCGGATGTATTTCATTCAGGTGCGTGTGTCCCTGTACCCCATTACATGTATGAGACTGCATTTTGTGAGGGGGAGGAGGGGATGATGCTACAGTCTCTGTACTGAGAGGGGAGAGGGTATGATGCTGCAGTCTCTGTACTGAGAGGGGAGAGGAGGGGATGATGCTGCAGTCTCTGTACTGTCAGAGGGGAGAGGAGGGGAAGATGCTGCAGTCTCTGTACTGTCAGAGGGGAGAGGAGGGGATGATGCTGCAGTCTCTGTACTGTGAGAGAGGAGAGGAGGCGAAGATGCTGCAGTCTCTGTACTGTGAGAGGGGAGAGGAGGGGATGATGCTGCAGTCTCTGTACTGAGAGGGGAGAGGGTATGATGCTGCAGTCTCTGTACTGTCAGAGGGGAGAGGAGGGGATGATGCTGCAGTCTCTGTACAGTCAGAGGGGAGAGGAGGGGAAGATGCTGCAGTCTCTGTACTGTCAGAGGGGAGAGGAGGGGATGATGCTGCAGTCTCTGTACTGTGAGAGGGGAGAGGAGGGGATGATGCTGCAGTCTCTGTACTGTGAGAGGGGAGAGGAGGGGAAGATGCTGCAGTCTCTGTACTGTCAGAGGGGAGAGGAGGGGATGATGCTGCAGTCTCTGTACTGTGAGAGGGGAGAGGAGGGATGATGCTGCAGTCTCTGTACTGTGAGAGGGGAGAGGAGGGGAAGATGCTGCAGTCTCTGTACTGTGAGAGGGGAGAGGAGGGGAAGATGCTGCAGTCTCTGTACTGTGAGAGGGAGAGGAGGGGATGATGCTGCAGTCTCTGTACTGTGAGAGGGGTGAGGAGGGGAAGATGCTGCAGTCTCTGTACTGTGAGAGGGGAGAGGAGGGGAAGATGCTGCAGTCTCTGTACTGTCAGAGGGGAGAGGAGGGGATGATGCTGCAGTCTCTGTACTGTGAGAGAGGAGAGGAGGAGGATGATGCTGCAGTCTCTGTACTGTGAGAGGGGAGAGGAGGGGAAGATGCTGCAGTCTCTGTAATGTGAGAGGGGAGAGGAGGGGAAGATGCTGCAGTCTCTGTACTGTGAGAGGGGAGAGGAGGGGGATGATGCTGCAGTCTCTGTACTGTGAGAGGGGAGAGGAGGGGAAGATGCTGCAGTCTCTGTACTGTGAGAGGGGAGAGGAGGGGAAGATGCTGCAGTCTCTGTACTGTGAGAGGGGAGAGGAGGGGGATGATGCTGCAGTCTCTGTACTGTGAGAGGGGTGAGGAGGGGAAGATGCTGCAGTCTCTGTACTGTGAGAGGGGAGAGGAGGGGAAGATGCTGCAGTCTCTGTACTGTGAGAGGGGAGAGGAGGGGAAGATGCTGCAGTCTCTGTACTGTGAGAGGGGAGAGGAGGAGGATGATGCTGCAGTCTCTGTACTGTGAGAGGGGAGAGGAGGGGAAGATGCTGCAGTCTCTGTACTGTGAGAGGGGAGAGGAGGGGAAGATGCTGCAGTCTCTGTACTGTGAGAGGGGAGAGGAGGGGAAGATGCTGCAGTCTCTGTACTGTGAGAGGGGAGAGGAGGGGAAGATGCTGCAGTCTCTGTACTGTGAGAGGGGAGAGGAGGGGATGATGCTGCAGTCACTGTACTGTGAGAGGGGAGAGGAGGGGATGATGCTGCAGTCTCTGTACTGTGAGAGGGGAGAGGAGGGGATGATGCTGCAATCTCTGTACTGTGAGAGGGGAGAGGAGGGGATTATGCTGCAGTCTCTGTACTGTGAGAGGGGAGAGGAGGGGATGATGCTGCAGTCTCTGTACTGTGAGAGGGGAGAGGAGGGGATGATGCTGCAGTCTCTGTACTGTGAGAGGGGAGGAAATTACAGCTGCCATATTGTGTAACAGTATAATGGAGCAGACACTTTGTATAATCTGGTGGGAGTTTTGGGGACAATGTTTACAGATGGTGGATTTTTTCCCGATTCCTTCTCTTACTCGTAGGGGACCCAGGTCACAGTTTACTTGTCAGAACAAATCTTCATCCCGGTTGCAGCTTATCCAAAGGCCATAGAGGAGGAATGGGAGGTGCCCGGGGTGACCGCAGTGGATGCCGCCTTCACCTGCCCGCACTCCAGTGACTTGTATCTCATCAGAGGTGAGTGTCCCAGGTCTCCTCCTCTCCATCACTGTCTGATAATTGACCGCCATCTAGAGCACCCTCTATCTCACCCTGCTGTAGATGTCAGATGAGTGTCATTTACTGATCCCGCTAACAATGGTTGGGCAACTTTTTATGGGAGCAGATTATTGTCCATTACAAGCGCCATTTGCTTACAAGTCAGTCGGGGTGCGCGGCGAAAGGAAGAGGCGATTGTCAGGAGTAGCGAATGGCTTCATGAACCACCAAAAACATTGTCCGGTCCTTTCAATGAATGGAGACACTTATAATGAATGGCGATGGACGCTTATAATGAATGGCGATGGACACTTATAATGATTGGCGATGGACGCTTATAATGAATGGTGATGGAGGCTTATAATGAATGGCGATGGACGCTTATAATGAATGGCGATGGACACTTATAATGAATGATGATGGACACTTATAATGAATGGCGATGGACGCTTATAATGAATGGCGATGGACACTTATAATGATTGGCGATGGACGCTTATAATGAATGGTGATGGATGCTTATAATGAATGGCGATGGACGCTTATAATGAATGGCGATGGACACTTATAATGAATGACGATGGACACTTATAATGAATGGTGATGGACACTTATAATGAATGGCGATGGACACTTATAATGAATGGCGATGGACACTTATAATGAATGGTGATGGAAACTTATAATGAATGGCGATGGACGCTTATAATGAATGGCGATGGACACTTATAATGAATGACGATGGACACTTATAATGAATGGTGATGGACACTTATAATGAATGGCGATGGACACTTATAATGAATGGCGATGGACACTTATAATGAATGGTGATGGAAACTTATAATGAATGGCGATGGACGCTTATAATGAATGGCGATGGATGCTTATAATGAATGGCGATGGATGCTTATAATGATTGGCGATGGACGCTTATAATGAATGGGGATGGACGCTTATAATGAATGGCGATGGACGCTTATAATGAATGGCGATGGACGCTTATAATGAATGGCGATGGACGCTTATAATGAATGACGATGGACACTTATAATGAATGGTGATGAATGCTTATAATGAATGGCGATGGACGCTTATAATGAATGGCGATGGACGCTTATAATGAATGGCGATGGACACTTATAATGAATGGCGATGGACGCTTATAATGAATGGTGATGGACGCTTATAATGAATGGCGATGGACGCTTATAATGAATGGCGTTGGACACTTAAAATGAATGGTGATGGACGCTTATAATGAATGGCGATGGACGCTTATAATGAATGGAGATGGACACTTATAATGAATGGCGATGGATGCTTATAATGAATGGCGATGGACACTTATAATGAATGGCGATGGACGATTATAATGAATGGTGATGGACGCTTATAATGAATGGCGATGGACGCTTATAATGAATGGCGATGGACGCTTATAATGAATGGCGATGGACGATTATAATGAATGGCGATGGACGCTTATAATGAATGGTGATGGACACATATAATGAATGGCGATGCTTATAATGAATGGCGATGGACGCTTATAATGAATGGCGATGGACACTTATAATGAATGGCGATGGATGCTTATAATGAATGGCGATGGACACTTATAATGAATGGCGATGGACGATTATAATGAATGGTGATAGACACTTATAATGAATGGCGATGGATGCTTATAATGAATGGCGATGGACGCTTATAATGAATGGCGATGGATGCTTATAATGAATGGCGATGGACACTTATAATGAATGGAGATGGATGCTTATAATGAATGGCGATGGACGCTTATAATGAATGGCGATGGAAGCTTATAATGAATGGCGATGGACGCTTATAATGAATGGTGATGGACACATATAATGAATGGCGATGCTTATAATGAATGGCGATGGACGCTTATAATGAATGACGATGGACGCTTATAATGAATGGCGATGGACGCTTATAATGAATGGCGATGGACGCTTATAATGAATGGCGATGGACGCTTATAATGAATGGCGATGGACGCTTATAATGAATGGCGATGGACGCTTATAATGAATGGCGATGGACACTTATAATGAATGGCGATGGACGCTTATAATGAATGGTGATGGACGCTTATAATGAATGGCGATGGACGCTTATAATGAATGGCGATGGACACTTATAATGAATGGTGATGAATGCTTATAATGAATGGCGTTGGACACTTAAAATGAATGGTGATGGACGCTTATAATGAATGGCGATGGACACTTATAATGAATGGCGATGGACGCTTATAATGAATGGCGATGGACACTTATAATGAATGGCGATGGATGCTTATAATGAATGGCGATGGACACTTATAATGAATGGCGATGGACGATTATAATGAATGGTGATAGACACTTATAATGAATGGCGATGGATGCTTATAATGAATGGCGATGGACGCTTATAATGAATGGCGATGGATGCTTATAATGAATGGCGATGGACACTTATAATGAATGGAGATGGATGCTTATAATGAATGGCGATGGACGCTTATAATGAATGGCGATGGAAGCTTATAATGAATGGCGATGGATGCTTATAATGAATGGTGATGGACACATATAATGAATGGCGATGCTTATAATGAATGGCGATGGACGCTTATAATGAATGACGATGGACGCTTATAATGAATGGCGATGGACGCTTATAATGAATGGCGATGGACGCTTATAATGAATGGCGATGGACGCTTATAATGAATGGCGATGGACGCTTATAATGAATGGCGATGGACGCTTATAATGAATGGCGATGGACACTTATAATGAATGGCGATGGACGCTTATAATGAATGGTGATGGACGCTTATAATGAATGGCGATGGACGCTTATAATGAATGGCGATGGACACTTATAATGAATGGTGATGAATGCTTATAATGAATGGCGTTGGACACTTAAAATGAATGGTGATGGACGCTTATAATGAATAGCGATGGACGCTTATAATGAATGGCGATGGACGCTTATAATGAATGGAGATGGACACTTATAATGAATGGCGATGGATGCTTATAATGAATGGCGATGGACACTTATAATGAATGGCGATGGACGATTATAATGAATGGTGATGGACACTTATAATGAATGGCGATGGATGCTTATAATGAATGGCGATGGACACTTATAATGAATGGAGATGGATGCTTATAATGAATGGCGATGGACGCTTATAATGAATGGCGATGGACGATTATAATGAATGGCGATGGACGCTTATAATGAATGGTGATGGACACATATAATGAATGGCGATGCTTATAATGAATGGCGATGGACGCTTATAATGAATGACGATGGACGCTTATAATGAATGGCGATGGACGCTTATAATGAATGGCGATGGACGCTTATAATGAATGGCGATGGACGCTTATAATGAATGGCGATGGACGCTTATAATGAATGGCGATGGACGCTTATAATGAATGGCGATGGACGCTTATAATGAATGGCGATGGACGCTTATAATGAATGGTGATGGACACTTATAATGAATGGGGATGGACGCTTATAATGAATGGGGATGGACGCTTATAATGAATGGCGATGGACGCTTATAATGAATGGTGATGGACGCTTATAATGAATGGCGATGGACGCTTATAATGAATGGGGATGGACGCTTATAATGAATGGGGATGGACGCTTATAATGAATGGCGATGGACGCTTATAATGAATGGTGATGGACGCTTATAATGAATGGCGATGGACGCTTATAATGAATGGCGATGGACACTTATAATGAATGGCGATGGATGCTTATAATGAATGGCGTTGGACAATTAAAATGAATGGAGATGGACGCTTATAATGAATAGCGATGGACGCTTATAATGAATGGCGATGGACGCTTATAATGAATGGCGATGGACGCTTATAATGAATGGCGATGGACGCTTATAATGAATGGCGATGGACGCTTATAATGAATGGTGATGGACACTTATAATGAATGACGATGGACGCTTATAATGAATGGCGATGGACACTTATAATGAATGGCGATGGATGCTTATAATGAATGGCGATGGACACTTATAATGAATGGCGATGGACGATTATAATGAATGGTGATAGACACTTATAATGAATGGCGATGGATGCTTATAATGAATGGCGATGGACACTTATAATGAATGGAGATGGATGCTTATAATGAATGGCGATGGACGCTTATAATGAATGGCGATGGAAGCTTATAATGAATGGCGATGGACGCTTATAATGAATGGTGATGGACACATATAATGAATGGCGATGCTTATAATGAATGGCGATGGACGCTTATAATGAATGACGATGGACGCTTATAATGAATGGCGATGGACGCTTATAATGAATGGCGATGGACGCTTATAATGAATGGCGATGGACGCTTATAATGAATGGCGATGGACGCTTATAATGAATGGCGATGGACGCTTATAATGAATGGCGATGGACGCTTATAATGAATGGGGATGGACGCTTATAATGAATGGGGATGGACGCTTATAATGAATGGCGATGGACGCTTATAATGAATGGTGATGGACGCTGATAATGAATAGCGATGGACACTTATAATGAATGGCGATGGACGCTTATAATGAATGGCGATGGACGCTTATAATGAATGGGGATGGACGCTTATAATGAATGGCGATGGACGCTTATAATGAATGGTGATGGACGCTTATAATGAATAGCGATGCTTATAATGAATGGCGATGGACGCTTATAATGAATGGTGATGGATGCTTATAATGAATGGAGATGGACGCTTATAATGAATGGCGATGGACGCTTATAATGAATGGCGATGGAAGCTTATAATGAATGGCGATGGACGCTTATAATGAATGGTGATGGACACATATAATGAATGGCGATGCTTATAATGAATGGCGATGGACACTTATAATGAATGGTGATGGATGCTTATAATGAATGGCGATGGACGCTTATAATGAATGGCGATGGATGCTTATAATGAATGGTGATGGACGTTTATAATGAATGGCGATGGACGCTTATAATGAATGGCGATGGACGCTTATAATGAATGGTGATGGACACATATAATGAATAGCGATGCTTATAATGAATGGCGATGGACACTTATAATGAATGGAGATGGACGCTTATAATGAATGGCGATGGACGCTTATAATGAATGGTGATGGACGTTTATAATGAATGGCGATGGAAGCTTATAATGAATGGCGATGGACGCTTATAATGAATGGTGATGGACACATATAATGAATGGCGATGCTTATAATAAATGGAGATGGACACTTATAATGAATGGCGATGGACGCTTATAATGAATGGTGATGGACGTTTATAATGAATGGCGATGGAAGCTTATAATGAATGGCGATGGACGCTTATAATGAATGGCGATGGACGCTTATAATGAATGGCGATGGACGCTTATAATGAATGGGGATGGACGCTTATAATGAATGGCGATGGACGCTTATAATGAATGGTGATGGACGCTGATAATGAATGGTGATGGACGCTTATAATGAATAGCGATGCTTATAATGAATGGCGATGGACGCTTATAATGAATGGCGATGGACGCTTATAATGAATGGCGATGGAAGCTTATAATGAATGGCGATGGATGCTTATAATGAATGGCGATGGACGCTTATAATGAATGGCGATGGACGCTTATAATGAATGGCGATGGACGCTTATAATGAATGGTGATGGACGCTTATAATGAATGGCGATGGACGCTTATAATGAATGGTGATGGACACTTATAATGAATGGTGATGGACGCTTATAATGAATGGCGATGGACGCTTATAATGAATGGCGATGGACGCTTATAATGAATGGCGATGGACGCTTATAATGAATGGTGATGGACGCTTATAATGAATGGTGATGGATACTTATAATGAATGGTGATGGACACTTATAATGAATGGTGATGGACGCTTATAATGAATGGCGATGGACGCTTATAATGAATGGTGATGGACACTTATAATGAATGGCGATGGACGCTTATAATGAATGGCGATGGACACTTATAATGAATGGTGATGGACGCTTATAATGAATGGCGATGGACGCTTATAATGAATGGCGATGGACGCTTATAATGAATGGCGATGGACGCTTATAATGAATGGCGATGGACGCTTATAATGAATGGTGATGGACGCTTATAATGAATGGTGATGGATACTTATAATGAATGGTGATGGACACTTATAATGAATGGTGATGGACGCTTATAATGAATGGCGATGGACACTTATAATGAATGGCGATGGACGCTTATAATGAATGGTGATGGACGCTTATAATGAATAGCGATGCTTATAATGAATGGCGATGGACACTTATAATGAATGGCGATGGACACTTATAATGAATGGTGATGGACACTTATAATGAATGGCGATGGACGCTTATAATGAATGGCGATGGACGCTTATAATGAATGGTGATGGACGCTTATAATGAATGGTGATGGATGCTTATAATGAATGGCGATGGACGCTTATAATGAATGGGGATGGACGTTTATAATGAATGGCGATGGACGCTTATAATGAATGGTGATGGACACTTATAATGAATGGCGATGGACGCTTATAATGAATGGGGATGGACGTTTATAATGAATGGCGATGGACGCTTATAATGAATGGTGATGGACACTTATAATGAATGGTGATGGACGCTTATAATGAATGGCGATGGACGCTTATAATGAATGGCGATGGACGCTTATAATGAATGGCGATGGACGCTTATAATGAATGGCGATGGACGCTTATAATGAATGGCGATGGACGCTTATAATGAATGGCGATGGAAGCTTATAATGAATGGCGATGGATGCTTATAATGAATGGCGATGGACGCTTATAATGAATGGCGATGGACGCTTATAATGAATGGTGATGGACGCTTATAATGAATGGTGATGGACGCTTATAATGAATGGTGATGGACGCTTATAATGAATGGGGATGGACGCTTATAATGAATGGCGATGGACGCTTATAATGAATGGCGATGGACGCTTATAATGAATGGCGATTGACGCTTATAATGAATGGCGATGGACGCTTATAATGAATGGCGATGGACGCTTATAATGAATGGCGATGGAAGCTTATAATGAATGGCGATGGATGCTTATAATGAATGGCGATGGACGCTTATAATGAATGGCGATGGACGCTTATAATGAATGGCGATGGACGCTTATAATGAATGGCGATGGACGCTTATAATGAATGGTGATGGACGCTTATAATGAATGGCGATGGACGCTTATAATGAATGGCGATGGACGCTTATAATGAATGGTGATGGATGCTTATAATGAATAGCGATGCTTATAATGAATGGCGATGGACACTTATAATGAATGGTGATGGACGCTTATAATGAATGGTGATGGACACTTATAATGAATGGTGATGGACGCTTATAATGAATAGCGATAATTATAATGAATGGCGATGGACACTTATAATGAATGGCGATGGACGCTTATAATGAATGGCGATGGACGCTTATAATGAATGGTGATGGACGCTTATAATGAATGGTGATGGATACTTATAATGAATGGTGATGGACACTTATAATGAATGGTGATGGACGCTTATAATGAATGGTAATGGACACTTATAATGAATGGTGATGGACACTTATAATGAATGGCGATGGACGCTTATAATGAATGGTGATGGACACTTATAATGAATGGGGATGGACGCTTATAATGAATGGTGATGGATGCTTATAATGAATGGCGATGGACGCTTATAATGAATGGCGATGGACGCTTATAATGAATGGCGATGGACGCTTATAATGAATGGCGATGGACGCTTATAATGAATGGCGATGGACGCTTATAATGAATGGTGATGGACGCTTATAATGAATGGTGATGGACGCTTATAATGAATGGCGATGGACGCTTATAATGAATGGGGATGGACGCTTATAATGAATGGCGATGGACACTTAAAATGAATGGCGATGGAGGCTTATAATGAATGGTGATGGACGCTTATAATGAATGGTGATGGACGCTTATAATGAATGGCGATGCTTATAATGAATGGCGATGGACACTGATAATGAATGGCGATGGATGCTTATAATGAATGGCGATGGATGCTTATAATGAATGGCGATGGACGCTTATAATGAATGGCGATGGACGCTTATAATGAATGGGGATGGACGCTTATAATGAATAGCGATGGAAGCTTATAATGAATGGCGATGGATGCTTATAATGAATGGTGATGGACGCTTATAATGATTGGTGATGGACACTTATAATGAATGGCGATGGACGCTTATAATGAAAGGCGATGGACGCTTATAATGAATGTCGATGGACACTTATAATGAATGGGGATGGACGCTTATAATGAATGGTGATGGACGCTTATAATGAATGGTGATGAATGCTTACAATGAATGGTGATGGACGCTTATAATGAATGGTGATGGATGCTTATAATGAATGGCGATGCTTATAATGAATGGCGATGGACACTGATAATGAATGGCGATGGACGCTTATAATGAATGGCGATGGAAGCTTATAATGAATGGCGATGGAAGCTTATAATGAATGGCGATGGACGCTTATAATGAAAGGCGATGGAAGCTTATAATGAATGGTGATGGACACTTATAATGAATGGCGATGGATGCTTATAATGAATGGTGATGGACACTTATAATGAATGGTGATGGACGCTTATAATGAATGGTGATGGATGCTTATAATGAATGGCGATGCTTATAATGAATGGCGATGGACACTGATAATGAATGGCGATGGACGCTTATAATGAATGGCGATGGAAGCTTATAATGAATGGCGATGGATGCTTATAATGAATGGCGATGGACGCTTATAATGAAAGGCGATGGAAGCTTATAATGAATGGCGATGGACGCTTATAATGAAAGGCGATGGAAGCTTATAATGAATGGCGATGGATGCTTATAATGAATGGCGATGGATGCTTATAATGAATGGCGATGGATGCTTATAATGAATGGCGATGGACGCTTATAATGAATGGCGATGGACGCTTATAATGAATGGCGATGGACGCTTATAATGAATGGCGATGGACGCTTATAATGAATGGCGATGGACGCTTATAATGAATGGCGATGGATGCTTATAATGAATGGTGATGGACGCTTATAATGATTGGTGATGGACGCTTATAATGAATGGTGATGGACGCTTATAATGAATGGCGATGGATGCTGATAATG
Source organism: Hyla sarda (assembly GCF_029499605.1). Taxonomy (NCBI): domain Eukaryota; kingdom Metazoa; phylum Chordata; class Amphibia; order Anura; family Hylidae; genus Hyla; species Hyla sarda. The sequence goes on from NW_026607614.1 coordinate 117,963, forward strand.
AATGGCGATGGACGATTATAATGAATGGCGATGGACGCTTATAATGAATGGCGATGGACGGTGAAAAGAATGGTGATGGATGCTTATAATGAATGGCGATGGACGCTTATAATGAATGGTGATGGACGCTTATAATGAATGGCGATGGACGCTGATAATGAATGGCGATGGACGATGATAATGAATGGCGATGGACGCTTATAATGAATGGCGATGGACGGTGAAAAGAATGGTGATGGACGCTTATAATGAATGGCGATGGACGCTTATAATGAATGGCGATGGATGCTTATAATGAATGGTGATGGACGTTTATAATGAATGGTGATGCTTATAATGAATGGCGATGGACACTTATAATGAATAGCGATGGACGCTTATAATGAATGGCGATGGACGCTTATAATGAATGGCGATACTTATAATGAATTGCGATGGACACTGATAATGAATGGCGATGGATGCTTATAATGAATGGTGATGGACGCTTATAATGAATGGTGATGGATGCTTATAATGAATGGCGATGGATGCTTATAATGAATAATGATGGATGCTTATAATGAATAGCGATGGACGCTTATAATGAATGGCGATGGACGCTTATAATGAATGGCGATGGCCGCTTATAATGAATGGTGATGGACGCCTATAATGAATGGGGATGGACGCTGATAAAGAATAGTGATGGACGCTTATAATGAATGGTGATGCTTATAATGAATGGCGATTGACGCTTATAATGAATGGTGATGGAAGCTTATAATGTGCAATAATCTGCCTGTGTAATAGGACGATAAAAGAGGAGATCAGCTTCTTCTCTAGCTAATCCCAGGGACTTCCACATGGGGCAGTAGTCAGGAGAACCAATAGTCACTGTGTAACACTAAGGGCCTCTAGGGTTTATAATTGGTCCGATCCCTGAAAACAAACAATTACAGCCATGTGTGATGACCGCTCTAGTGTATATACAAGAGTCTGATGGAGGTTACAAATCTCTATAATATAATAGTAGTAGACATGTTGTATCCACTGACTGGAAGTCTCTTCTGTGCAGGGAACAAGCTGACACTTGTGGATCTAACCACTCGGAAACGCTCTGGTGAAGACAGGACCATCATCCACGATGAGCTGGACAGCGCCATGTGTAACACTCACGGCTTGTACCTCTTTCGGGGTCAGTCCTTCTACCACTACAAGGATGTGACGGAGCTACTCTCCAACGTGAAAGCTCCGCCCACCAAGAACATTGCATCCTACTTTCTGGACTGTTAGATAGATGGGGCAGCAGCGCCCAGGTGGGTCTCAAATATGGAGATATTTCCACCATCTTAGTAGTAGATTTGATATTGAGATGTGTCCTCCTATAATGATGTATATGTTTAGTGTTCTTTAAGGACCTTCAAAGATCTCCTAGACCTCGTGCATGGTCATCACCACTGGTATATAGACCCATAGACCTGAGGACTGGGCCCTCCTGTCGTCTCATCACGAGTGCCCCTCACTATACAGGGTCTGCAGAGACCACTGCTCATCAGGAAAGCTGAAGCCATACATTGTTATATCCTGCTGGTGGGCAGAGCAGAGAACCCCAATATGACATCTATATACCCTCCTAGGCACTCAAAGCCAAAAGAGTCCAGCCATGTCCACAAGCCTGTGGTATTTGGGGGACATGGTCCCATGCTTGTCCCTTGTCATATGAACAGAGTCTATAGATGGGTTTGCGACCTGTTTCCCAGTTTTGTATGTTCGTTGGCTCTTTGGTTCTCTGTTGCCTTTAGGAGGCGTTGAGTCTCTAGAAGCGCCCCATCTTATCATCTCTTGGTATTGGGTCTCTATTTTGGCTCTTTTCACACTGTGTTTCACATTGTCCCTGGAGGTCCTGTGTCATCCAATTTAATAGACGCCCCTTAGTAGCATGGAGGCCTCCTGTCTGTAATAGCACATATCTGTCGTAAATTAGCTGAATAGAGACTAAAAGGAAACATCAATGGACTGTTTGTTAATTAGGGACCTATGGAATTGTTGGGTTCTCAGGGGACAAAGGGGATGTTGGATTTTAAGTGCCCAATCCTTTTGTTCTCAGGAAGAAAAGTTAAAAAGTTCCTGGCCAAAACAACGAACATACATATGGGGGGGGGGGGGAACACGCATATGTGAGTTTGACTGTCAGCTATTTCATGAGGCTTTAGTGAGTGTTCACAACTGCTGTGTCTCAATTAAAATCTTTTTGATTCTGTAAAAAAATAAAAAATAAAGATGCCGAAACTATCCTTTTGTAGATTGGTTTTATTGGAAAGATCGCAACTAGAGATGAGCGAACTTACAGTAAATTCGATTTGTCACAAACTTCTCGGCTCGGCAGTTGATGACTTATCCTGCATAAATGAGTTCAGCTTTCAGGTGCTCCGGTGGGCTGGAAAAGATGGATACAGTCCTAGGAAAGACTCTCCTGGGACTATATCCACCATTTCCAGCCCATGGGAGCACCTGAAAGCTGAACTGATTTATGCAGGATAAGTCATCAACTGCCGAGCCGAGAAGTTTGTGACGAATTAAATTTACTGTAAGTTCGCTCATCTCTAATCGCAACACTAACAAAAAAAAAGATACAATTATTGTTCATACAACCTTTACATGTTTAGCCGAAGATGCACACTGTCCCGGACGCCATCCGGTGCTTGTACTCATACAATACGTAGGAGGCCGGAGGGAAGTTGCCGCTCATCTCCAGCTTCCCCGGCACAGTGTGTATGGTGACAGCCTTGCTTAAGCCCTCCGACAACTTCTTGAGCATGCGCTGGGCGAGGTACCTCTTAGCATAACCTGGATCTGCCTCAATATTGGCATAGACATCAGGGGGAGGGTTGGGAAGTTTCCACTCTAGTTCACCAATCAGATGGTTGACCTTTCCCTTGTCCAGGGACACTGGATTCTCACTATAGCTCAGCACCACCTGAGTTCCACAATCCCCCAGAATGGAGATGTAACTTCCCTTCACCAATACCTCTCCATCCTTGTTTTGAGGTGGTCGAGAGACCATGACAGCCCAGCGCAGCCAGTCATAATTCTTCTCCATCAATTTCAATATGCTGGAAGCTTTTTCTTCATCTGGTAATGACTCATTGAGGGGCAAATACTTTTCAACATCCTCCTGGGCCTGCTCCCTGAAGTATGCAGCACAGTCTCTAGAGGTGTCCTCCATTCTCCTATAAAGAGCAGCCATTTTGTCTGTCCACCTGCCCATCATGAGTTGGGTGTCTCTTCCTGTAAGAGATCCATGAACAAAGAGGCAGAGCAGGCCGGTGGCCAGGACGAAGTTAACCTGCTGGCAGAAGGCGATCATCTCCCAGCGGCGGGGGTGGTGGTCTCTTATCACCTGCTGTAGGAGAGTGACTTGGTCTGCCAGGACAGAGACTCCAAGAAGTCGATTGTACAGTGCGTTTAGCTGCCGTTCGATCTTGTAGTCATACACGTATTGTATGAACACTTCTTTCTCTTTGTCTTTGTAAGATTTTCCGGCACGGACAATGGCTGCCAACTGCTGATAGACCACCACTATGTCATCTTCACACCTGGTGACATCACAATCTCTCATCAAGCCCTTTCCTATTGCCAGCTGACGGTCAATGGACTCCAAAGTCTTCTTCACAAACTCGATTTCCTCTGTGGATGCGGAGTCACTGACCTGAGCCACGAGCCCCAGAACCACAGAGTTGATGGTCTGGAGAAAACCTACTGACTCCCAAGCCTTGGTGAATAAAGCCATGATGACGTCTGATGTTTCAAGAAGCCTTCAGAGAACATGGAAGAAAACAGTCGTGAACCCAGAGCATTGAACTCGTCTATAACACAATTCACATTACAGATGATTTCATTGTTTAGTCATTCAGAAAAACAATGAAGATCAATAGAATTCTATATCTTAATAACATAATCCCAAACAAACCATCAGGACCAGAACAGCCAAACATAATAGTAACACAAAATGCTGAAAAGAACTGAAGAATAACATAAATATAAGAAACTGGTCACCACTGTCTATAGATCTCATCCATACGTTACCTGTCTACACCTCCCCTGTCTACAGATCTTATGTACACCTAATCTGTCTACAGATCTCATCTACACCTCACCTGTCTACAGCTCTCATCTACACCTCACCTGTCTACATATCACATCTACACCTCATCTGTCTACAGATCTCATCTATACCTCACCTGTCTACAGATGTCACCTACAACTCCCCTGTCTACAGATGTCACCTACAACTCACCTGTTTACTGATCTCATCTACACATCACCTGTCTACAGATGTCATCTACACCTCACCTGTCTACAGATGTCATCTATACCTCACCTGTCTACAGATCTCATCTACACCTCACCTGTCTACAGATGTCATCTATACCTCCCCTGTCTACAGATCTCATCTACACCTCACCTGTCTACGGATGTCATCTATACCTCACCTGTCTACAGATCTCATCTACACCTCACCTGTCTACAGATCTCATCTACACCTCACCTGTCTACAGATGTCGCCTACAACTCACCTGTCTACAGATTTTGCCTACAACTCACCTGTCTACAGATCTCATCTATACCTCACCTGTCTACAGATCTCATCCACATCTCACCTGTCTACAGTCTACATCTCACCTGTCTACAGTCTACATCTCACCTGCCTACAGATCACAACTACACCTCATATGTCTACAGATCACATGTACACCTGTCCACAGAGCTCATCTACACCTCATCTGTCTACAGATCTCATCTACACCTCATCTGTCTACAGATCCCATCTATACCTCACCTGTTTACAGATCTCATCTAAACCTCATCTGTCTACAGATCTCACCTACACCTCACCTATCTACAGATCTCATCTACACCTCATCTGTCTACAATTTCATCAACACCTCATCTGTCTACAGATCTCATCTACACCTCACCTGTCTATAGATCTCTTCTACACTGCACCTGTCTACAGATCACATCTACACCTCACCTTTCTACAGATCTCATCTATACCTCACCTGTCTACAATTTCATCAACACCTCACCTTTCTACAGATCACATCTACACCTCACCTTTCTACAGATCTCATCTATATCTCACCTGTCTATAGATCTCTTCTACACTTCACCTGTCTACAGATCTCATCTACACCTCACCAGTCTACAGATCTCATCTACACCTCACCTGTCTACAGATCTCATCTACACCTCACCTGTCTACAGATCACATCTACACCTCATCTGTCTATAGATCTCATCTATACCTCACCTGTCTATTTATCTCGACACCTCACCTCTCTACAGATCTCATCTATACCTCACCTGTCTACAGATCTCCTCTACAACTCACCTGTCTACAGATCTAATCTATACCTGTCTACAGATCTCATCTATACCTCATCTATCTACAGATCTCATCTACACATCATCTGTCTACAATTTCTTCAACACCTCACCTGTCTACAGATCACATCTACACCTCACCTTTCTACAGATCTCATCTATACCTCACCTGTCTACAGATCTCCTCTACAACTCACCTGTCTACAGATCTAATCTATACCTGTCTACAGATCTCATCTACACCTCACCTGTCTACAGATCTCATCTACACCTCACCTGTCTACAGATCTCACCTACACCGCACCTGTCTACAATTTCATCAACACCTCACCTTTCTACAGATCACATCTACACCTCACCTTTCTACAGATCTCATCTATACCTCACCTGTCTACAATTTCATCAACACCTCACCTTTCTACAGATCACATCTACACCTCACCTTTCTACAGATCTCATCTATACCTCACCTGTCTACAATTTCATCAACACCTCACCTTTCTACAGATCACATCTACACCTCACCTTTCTACAGATCTCACCTACACCGCACCTGTCTACAATTTCATCAACACCTCACCTTTCCACAGATCACATCTACACCTCACCTTTCTACAGATCTCATCTATACCTCACCTGTCTATAGATCTCTTCTACACTTCACCTGTCTACAGATCTCATCTACACCTCACCAGTCTACAGATCTCATCTACACCTCACCTGTCTACAGATCTCATCTACACCTCACCTGTCTACAGATCACATCTACACCTCATCTGTCTATAGATCTCATCTATACCTCACCTGTCTATTTATCTCGACACCTCACCTCTCTACAGATCTCATCTATACCTCACCTGTCTACAGATCTCCTCTACAACTCACCTGTCTACAGATCTAATCTATACCTGTCTACAGATCTCATCTATACCTCATCTATCTACAGATCTCATCTACACATCATCTGTCTACAATTTCTTCAACACCTCACCTGTCTACAGATCACATCTACACCTCACCTTTCTACAGATCTCATCTATACCTCACCTGTCTACAGATCTCCTCTACAACTCACCTGTCTACAGATCTAATCTATACCTGTCTACAGATCTCATCTACACCTCACCTGTCTACAGATCTCATCTACACCTCACCTGTCTACAGATCTCACCTACACCGCACCTGTCTACAATTTCATCAACACCTCACCTTTCTACAGATCACATCTACACCTCACCTTTCTACAGATCTCATCTATACCTCACCTGTCTACAATTTCATCAACACCTCACCTTTCTACAGATCACATCTACACCTCACCTTTTTACAGATCTCATCTATACCTCACCTGTCTACTTATCTCATCTACACCTCACCTGTCTACAGATCTCATCTATACCTCACCTGTCTACAGATCTAATCTATACCTGTCTACAGATGTCACCCACAACTCAACTGTCTACAGATCTCCACTACAACTCACCTGTCTACAGATCTAATCTATACCTGTCTACAGATCTCATCTACACCTCACCTGTCTACAGATCTCATCTACACCTCACCTGTCTACAGATCTCATCTACACCTCCTCTGTCTACAGATCTCACCTACACCGCACCTGTCTACAGATCTCATCTACACCTCACCTGTCTACAGATTTCATCAACACCTCACCTATCTACAGATCTCAATTACACCTGTCCACAGAGCTTATCTACACCATCTGTGTACAGATCTCATCTACACCTCATCTGTCTACAGATCTCATCTACACCTCACCTGTCTACTTATCTCATCTACACCTCACCTGTCTACAGATCTCATCTATACCTCACCTGTCTACAGATCTTATCTATACCTGTCTACAGATGTCACCCACAACTCACCTGTCTACAGATCTCCCCTACAACTCACCTGTCTACAGATTTCATCAACACCTCACCTATCTACAGATCTCAATTACACCTGTCCACAGAGCTTATCTACACCATCTGTCTACAGATCTCATCTACACCTCATCTGTCTACAGATCTCATCTACACCTCACCTGTCTACTTATCTCATCTACACCTCACCTGTCTACAGATCTAATCTATACCTGTCTACAGATGTCACCCAAAACTCACCTGTCTACAGATCTCCTCTACAACTCACCTGTCTACAGATTTAATCTATACCTGTCTACAGATCTCATCTACACCTCACCTGTCTACAGATCTCATCTACACCTCACCTGTCTACAGATCTCATCTACACCTCCTCTGTCTACAGATCTCACCTACACCGCACCTGTCTACAGATCTCATCTACACCTCACCTGTCTACAGATTTCATCAACACCTCACCTATCTACAGATCTCAATTACACCTGTCCACAGAGCTTATCTACACCATCTGTCTACAGATCTCATCTACACCTCATCTGTCTAAAGATTTCATCTGTACCTCAACTGTCTACAGATGTCACCTACAACTCACCTGTCTACAGATGTCACCTACAGCTCACCTATCTACAGATCTCATCTAAACCTGTGCACAAAGCTCATCTACACCTCATCTGTCTACAGATCTCACCTACACCTCACCTATCTACAGATCTCATCTACACCTCATCTGTCTACAAATCTCATCTACACCTCACGTGTCTACAGATCTCATCTACACCTCACGTGTCTACAGATCTCATCTACATCTCACCTGTCTTCAGATCACATCTACACCTCACCTGTCTACAGATCACATCTACACCTCACCTGTCTACAGATCACATCTACACCTCACCTGCCTACAGATCTAATCTACACCTAACCTATCTACAGATCCCACCTAAACCTCACCTGTCCACAGATCTCACCTACACCTCACTTATCTACAGATCTCATCTACAACTCACCTGTCTACAGATCTCATCTACATCTCACCTGTCTACAGATAACATCTACACCTCACCTGTCTACAGATCTCATCTACACCTCACCTGTCTACAGATCTCATCTACACCTCACCTGTCTACAGATCACATCTACACCTCACCTGTCTACAGATCACATCTACAACTCACCTGTCTACAGATCTCATCTACACATCACGTGTCTACAGATCTCATCTACACCTCACGTGTCTACAGATCTCATCTATACCTCACCTGTCTACAGATCACATCTACACCTCACCTGTTTACAGATCACATCTACATCTCACCTGTCTACAGATCTCACCTACACATCACCTGTTTACAGATCACATCTACATCTCACCTGTCTACAGATCTCATCTACACCTCACCTGTCTACAGATCTCACCTACACATCACCTGTCTACAGATCTCACCTACACATCACCTGTCTACAGATCTCATCTACACCTCACCTGTCTACAGATCTCATCTACACCTCACCTGTCTACAGATCTCATATACATCTCACCTGTCTACAGATAACATCTACACCTCACCTGTCTACAGATCTCATCTACATCTCACCTGTCTACAGATCTCATCTACACCTCACCTGTCTACAGATCTCTTCTACACCTCATCTGTGTACAGATCTCACCTACACCTCACCTCTCTACAGATCTCTCCTATACCTCACCTGTCTACAGAGCTCATCTACATCTCACCTGTCTACAGATCTCTCCTATACCTCACCTGTCTACAGATCTCATCTACACCTCATCTGTCTACAGATCTCACCTATCAACAGATCTCATCTACACCTCACCTGTCTACAGATCTCATCTACATCTCACCTGTCTACAGATAACATCTACACCTCACCTGTCTACAGATAACATCTACACCTCACCTGTCTACAGATCTCATCTGCACCTCACCTGTCTACAGATCTCATCTACACCTTAAGTTTCTACAGATCTCATCTTCACCTGTCCTGTCTACGGATCTCATCCTCACCTGTCTACGGATCTCATCTACACCTCAACCTCAACTGTCTACAGATCTCATCTACACCTCACCGTATACAGATCTCATCCTCAACTGTCTACAGATCTCATCTACACCTCACCTGTCTACAGATCTCATCTACACCTCACCTGTCTACAGATCTCATCTACACCTCACCTGTCTACAGATCACATCTAAACCTCACCTGTCTACAGATCTCTCCTATACCTCACCTGTCTACAGAGCTCATCTACATTTCACCTGTCTACAGTCTACATCTCACCTGTCTACAGATCTCACCTACACCTCACCTGTCTACAGATCTCATATACATCTCACCTGTCTACAGATAATATCTACATCTCACCTGTCTACAGATCTCACCTACACCTCACCTGTCTACAGATCTCATATACATCTCACCTGTCTACAGATAACATCTACACCTCACCTTTCTACAGATGTCATCTATACCTCACCTGTCTACAGATCTCATCTACATCTCACCTGTCTACAGATCTCATCTACACCTCACCTGTCTACAGATCATATCTAAACCTCACATGTCTACAGATCTCTCCTATACCTCACCTGTCTACAGAGCTCATCTACATCTCACCTGTCTACAGTCTACATCTCACCTGTCTACAGATCTCACCTACACCTCACCTGTCTACAGATCTCATATACATCTCACCTGTCTACAGATAACATCTACACCTCACCTGTCTACAGATCTCATCAACACCTCACCTATCTACAGATCTCACCTACACCTCACCTGTCTACAGATCTCATCTACACCTCATCTGTCTACAGATCTCACCTATCAACAGATATCATCTACACCTCACCTGTCTACAGATCTCATCAACACCTCACCTATCTACAGATCTCACCTACACTTCACCTGTCTACAGATCTCATCTACACCTCACCTGTCTACAGATCTCATCTACATCTCACCTGTCTACAGATAACATCTACACCTCATATGTCTACAGATCTCACCTGCCTACAGATCTCATCTACACCTCATCTGTCTACAGATTTCACCTACCTACAGATCTCATCTACACCTCATCTGTCTACAGATTTTATCTACACCTCACCCGTCTATATATCTCTTCTACACTTCACCTGTCTACAGATCTAATCTACATCTCACCTGTCTACAGATTTCATCTACACCTCACCTGTCTACAGATATCATCTACACCTCACCTGTCTACAGATCTCATCTACACCTCACCTGTTTACAGATCTCATCTACACCTCACCCGTCTACAGATCTCATCTACACCTCATCTGTCTACAGATCTAATCCTCAACTGTCTACAGATCTTATCTACACCTCACCTGTCTACAGATCTTATCTACACCTCACCTGTCTACAGATCTCATCCACATCTCACCTGTCTACAGTCTACATCTCACCTGTCTACAGTCTACATCTCACCTGCCTACAGATCACAACTACACCTCATATGTCTACAGATCACATGTACACCTGTCCACAGAGCTCATCTACCTCATCTGTCTACAGATCTCATCTACACTTCACCTGTCCACAGATCTCACCTACACCTCACCTATCTACAGATCTCTTCTACACCTTACCTGTCTATAGATTTCATCAACACCTCACCTATCTACAGATCTCATCTACACCTCATCCGTCTACAGATCCCACCTACACCTCACCTGTCTACAGATTTCATCAACACCTCACCTGTCTACAGATCTCATGTACACCTTATCTGTCTACAGATTACATCAACACCTCACCTGTCTACAGATCTCACCTACACCTCACCTGTCTGCAGATTTCATTAACACCTCACCTGTCTTTAGATCTCTTTTACACTTCACCTGTCCACAAATCTCATCCTCACATGTCTACAGATCTCATCTACACCTCACCTATCTAAAGAATTCATCAACACCTCACCAGTCTATAGATCTCTTCTACACTTCACCTGTCTACAGATCTCATCTATACCTCACCTGTCTACAGATTTCATCTACACCTCACCTGTCTACAGATCTCTTCTACACCTCATCTGTCTACAGATCTCACCTACACCTCACCTGTCTACAGATCTATCCTATACCTCACCTGTCTACAGAGCTCATCTACATCTCACCTGTCTACAGTCTACATCTCACCTGTCTACAGATCTCATATACATCTCACCTGTCTACAGATAACATCTACACCTCACCTGTCTACAGATCTCATCAACACCTCACCTATCTACAGATCTCACCTACACCTCACCTGTCTACAGATCTCATCTACACCTCATCTGTCTACAGATCTCACCTATCAACAGATCTCATCTACACCTCACATGTCTACAGATCTCATCTACACCTCACCTGTCTAAAGAATTCCTCAACACCTCACCAGTCTATAGATCTCTTCTACACTTCACCTGTCTACAGATCTCATCTATACCTCACCTGTCTACAGATTTCATCTACACCTCACCTGTCTACAGATCTCTTCTACACCTCATCTGTCTACAGATCTCACCTACACCTCACCTGTCTACAGATCTCTCCTATACCTCACCTGTCTACAGAGCTCATCTACATCTCACCTGTCTACAGTCTACATCTCACCTGTCTATAGATCTCATATACATCTCACCTGTCTACAGATAACATCTACACCTCACCTGTCTACAGATCTCATTAACACCTCACCTATCTACAGATCTCACCTACACCTCACCTGTCTACAGATCTCATCTACACCTCATCTGTCTACAGATCTCACCTATCAAAAGATCTCATCTACACCTCACCTGTCTACAGATCTCATCTACATCTCACCTGTCTACAGATCTCAAATACATCTCACCTGTCTACAGATAACATCTACACCTCACCTGTCTACCGATCTCATCTGCACCTCATGTGTCTACAGATCTCATCTACTCTTCACCCGTCTACAGATCTCATCTACACCTCACCTGTCTACAGATCTCATCTACACCTTAAGTTTCTACAGATCTCATCTACACCTGTCCTGTCTACGGATCTCATCCTCACCTGTCTACGGATCTCATCTACACCTCAACCTCAACGGTCTACAGATCTCATCTACACCTCACCGTATACAGATCTCATCCTCAACTGTCTACAGATCTCATCTACACCTCACCTGTCTACAGATCTCATCTACACCTCACCTGTCTACAGATCTCATCTACATCTCACCTGTCTACAGATCTCATATACATCTCACCTGTCTACAGATCTCATCTGCACCTGTCTACAGATAACATCTACACCTCATCTGTCTACAGATCTCACCTACCTACAGATCTCATCTACACCTCATCTGTCTACAGATTTCACCTACCTACAGATCTCATCTACACCTCATCTGTCTACAGATTTCATCTACACCTCACCTATCTACAGATCTCTTCTACACCTTACCTGTCTACAGATTTCATCAACACCTCACCTATCTACAGATCTCACCTACACCTCACCTGTCTACAGATTTCATCAACACCTCACCTGTCTACAGATCTCATCTACACCTTATCTGTCTACAGATTACATCAACACCTCACCTGTCTACAGATCTCACCTACACCTCACCTGTCTGCAGATTTCATTAACACCTCACCTGTCTTTAGATCTCTTTTACACTTCACCTGTCCACAAATCTCATCCTCACATGTCTACAGATCTCATATACACCTCACCTGTCTAAAGAATTCATCAACACCTCACCTGTCTACAGATCTCACCTACACCTCACCTGTCTATAGATCTCTTCTACACTTCACCGGTCTACAGATCTCATCTATACCTCACCTGTCTACAGATCTCATCTACACCACACCTGTCTACAGATCTCATCTACATCTCACCTGTCTACAGATCTCACCTACACCTCACCTGTCTACAGATCTCATCTACACCTCACCTGTCCACAGATCTCCCCTACACCTCACCCGTCTACAGATCACATCTACACCTCACCTGTCTACAGATCTCATCTACACCTCATCTGTCTACAGATCTCACCTACACCTCACCTGTCTACAGATCTCATCTACACCTCACCTGTCTACAGATCTCATCTACACCTCACCTGTCTACAGATAACATCTAAACCTCACCTGTCTACAGATCTCATCTACACGTCATCTGTCTACAGATTTCATCGACACCTCAACTGTCTACAGATCTCATCTACATCTCACCGTCTACAGATCTAATCCTCAACTGTGTACAGATTTTATCTACACCTCACCTGTCTACAGATCTCATCTACATCTCACCTGTCTACAGTCTACATCTCACCTGTCTACAGTCTACATCTCACCTGCCTACAGATCAGAACTACACCTCACATGTCTACAGATCTCATCTACATCTCACCTGTCTACAGATCACATTTACACTTCACTTGTCCACAGAGCTCATCTACACCTCACCTGTCTACAGATCTCATCTACATCTCACCTGTCTACAGTCTACATCTCACCTGTCTACAGTCTACATCTCACCTGTCTACAGTCTACATCTCACCTGCCTACAGATCACAACTACACCTCACATGTCTACAGATCTCATCTACACCTCATCTGTCTACAGATCTCATCTACACTTCACCTGTCCACAGATCTCACCTACACCTCACCTATCTACAGATCTCTTCTACACCTTACCTGTCTACAGATTTCATCAACACCTCACCTGTCTACAGATCTCATCTACACCTCATCCGTCTACAGATCTCACCTACACCTCACCTGTCTACAGATCTCATCTACACCTCACCTGTCTACAGATCTCATCTACACCTCATATGTCTACAGATCTCACCTGCCTACAGATCTCATGTACACCTCATCTGTCTACAGATTTCACCTACCTACAGATCTCATCTACACCTCATCTGTCTACAGATTTTATCTACACCTCACCCGTCTATATATCTCTTCTACACTTCACCTGTCTACAGATCTAATCTACATCTCACCTGTCTACAGATTTCATCTACACCTCACCTGTCTACAGATCTCATCTACACCTCACCTGTCTACAGATCTCATCTACACCTCACCTGTTTACAGATCTCATCTACACCTCACCCGTCTACAGATCTCATCTACACCTCATCTGTCTACAGATCTAATCCTCAACTGTCTACAGATCTTATCTACACCTCACCTGTCTACAGATCTTATCTACACCTCACCTGTCTACAGATCTTATCTACACCTCACCTGTCTACAGATCTCATCCACATCTCACCTGTCTACAGTCTACATCTCACCTGTCTACAGTCTACATCTCACCTGCCTACAGATCACAACTACACCTCATATGTCTACAGATCACATGTACACCTGTCCACAGAGCTCATCTACCTCATCTGTCTACAGATCTCATCTATACTTCACCTGTCCACAGATCTCACCTACACCTCACCTATCTACAGATCTCTTCTACACCTTACCTGTCTACAGATTTCATCAACACCTCACCTGTCTACAGATCTCATCTACACCTTATCTGTCTACAGATTACATCAACACCTCACCTGTCTACAGATCTCACCTACACCTCACCTGTCTGCAGATTTCATTAACACCTCACCTGTCTTTAGATCTCTTTTACACTTCACCTGTCCACAAATCTCATCCTCACATGTCTACAGATCTCATCTACACCTCACCTGTCTAAAGAATTCATCAACACCTCACCTGTCTACAGATCTCACCTACACCTCACCTGTCTATAGATCTCTTCTACACTTCACCGGTCTACAGATCTAATCTATACCTCACCTGTCTACAGATCTCATCTACACCACACCTGTCTACAGATCTCATCTACATCTCACCTGTCTACAGATCACATTTACACTTCACTTGTCCACAGAGCTCATCTACACCTCACCTGTCTACAGATCTCATCTACACCTCACCTGTCTACAGATCTCACCTACACCTCACCTGTCTACAGATCTCATCTACACCTTACCTGTCCACAGATCTCCCCTACACCTCACCCGTCTACAGATCACATCTACACCTCACCTGTCTACAGATCTCATCTACACCTCATCTGTCTACAGATCTCACCTACACCTCACCTGTCTACAGATCTCATCTACACCTCACCTGTCTACAGATCTCATCTACACCTCACCTGTCTACAGATAACATTTAAACCTCACCTGTCTACAGATCTCATCTACACGTCATCTGTCTACAGATTTCATCGACCCCTCAACTGTCTACAGATCTCATCTACATCTCACCGTCTACAGATCTAATCTTCAACTGTCTACAGATCTTATCTACACCTCACCTGTCTACAGATCTTATCTACACCTCACCTGTCTACAGATCTCATCTACATCTCACCTGTCTACAGTCTACATCTCACCTGTCTACAGTCTACATCTCACCTGCCTACAGATCAGAACTACACCTCACATGTCTACAGATCTCATCTACATCTCACCTGTCTACAGATCACATTTACACTTCACTTGTCCACAGAGCTCATCTACACCTCACCTGTCTACAGATCTCATCTACATCTCACCTGTCTACAGTCTACATCTCACCTGTCTACAGTCTACATCTCACCTGTCTACAGTCTACATATCACCTGTCTACAGTCTACATCTCACCTGCCTACAGATCACAACTACACCTCACATGTCTACAGATCTCATCTACACCTCATCTGTCTACAGATCTCATCTACACTTCACCTGTCCACAGATCTCACTTACACCTCACCTATCTACAGATCTCTTCTACACCTTACCTGTCTACAGATTTCATCAACACCTCACCTATCTACAGATCTCACCTACACCTCACCTGTCTACAGATCTCATCTACACCTCACCTGTCCACAGATCTCCCCTACACCTCACCCGTCTACAGATCACATCTACACCTCACCTGTCTACAGATCTCATCTACACCTCATCTGTCTACAGATCTCACCTACACCTCACCTGTCTACAGATCTCATCTACACCTCACCTGTCTACAGATAACATCTAAACCTCACCTGTCTACAGATCTCATCTACACGTCATCTGTCTACAGATTTCATCGACACCTCAACTGTCTACAGATCTCATCTACATCTCACCGTCTACAGATCTAATCCTCAACTGTCTACAGATCTTATCTACACCTCACCTGTCTACAGATCTTATCTACACCTCACCTGTCTACAGATCTCATCTACATCTCACCAGTCTACATCTCACCTGCCTACAGATCACAACTACACCTCACATGTCTACAGATCTCATCTACATCTCACCTGTCTACAGATCACATTTACACTTCACTTGTCCACAGAGCTCATCTACACCTCACCTGTCTACAGATCTCATCTACACCTCACCTGTCTACAGATCTCACCTACACCTCACCTGTCTACAGATCTCATCTACACCTCACCTGTCCACAGATCTCCCCTACACCTCACCCGTCTACAGATCACATCTACACCTCACCTGTCTACAGATCTCATCTACACCTCATCTGTCTACAGATCTCATCTACACCTCACCTGTCTACAGATCTCATCTACACCTCACCTGTCTACAGATCTCATCTACACCTCACCTGTCCACAGATCTCCCCTACACCTCACCCGTCTACAGATCACATCTACACCTCACCTGTCTACAGATCTCATCTACACCTCATCTGTCTACAGATCTCATCTACACCTCACCTGTCTACAGATAACATTTAAACCTCACCTGTCTACAGATCTCATCTACACGTCATCTGTCTACAGATTTCGTCGACCCCTCAACTGTCTACAGATCTCATCTACATCTCACCGTCTACAGATCTAATCTTCAACTGTCTACAGATCTTATCTACACCTCACCTGTCTACAGATCTTATCTACATCTCACCTGTCTACAGTCTACATCTCACCTGTCTACAGTCTACATCTCACCTGCCTACAGATCAGAACTACACCTCACATGTCTACAGATCTCATCTACATCTCACCTGTCTACAGATCACATTTACACTTCACTTGTCCACAGAGCTCATCTACACCTCACCTGTCTACAGATCTCATCTACATCTCACCTGTCTACAGTCTACATCTCACCTGTCTACAGTCTACATCTCACCTGTCTACAGTCTACATCTCACCTGCCTACAGATCACAACTACACCTCACATGTCTACAGATCTCATCTACACCTCATCTGTCTACAGATCTCATCTACACTTCACCTGTCCACAGATCTCACCTACACCTCACCTATCTACAGATCTCTTCTACACCTTACCTGTCTACAGATTTCATCAACACCTCACCTATCTACAGATCTCACCTACACCTCACCTGTCTACAGATCTCATCTACACCTCACCTGTCCACAGATCTCCCCTACACCTCACCCGTCTACAGATCACATCTACACCTCACCTGTCTACAGATCTCATCTACACCTCATCTGTCTACAGATCTCACCTACACCTCACCTGTCTACAGATCTCATCTACACCTCACCTGTCTACAGATCTCATCTACACCTCACCTGTCTACAGATAACATCTAAACCTCACCTGTCTACAGATCTCATCTACACGTCATCTGTCTACAGATTTCATCGACACCTCAACTGTCTACAGATCTCATCTACATCTCACCGTCTACAGATCTAATCATCAACTGTCTACAGATCTTATCTACTCCTCACCTGTCTACAGATCTTATCTACACCTCACATGTCTACAGATCTCATCTACATCTCACCTGTCTACAGATCACATTTACACTTCACTTGTCCACAGAGCTCATCTACACCTCACCTATCTACAGATCTCATCTACACCTCACCTGTCTACAGATCTCATCTACACCTGTCCACAGAGCTCATCTACACCTCATCTGTCTACAGATCTCATCTACACTTCATCTGTCCACAGATCTCACCTACACCTCACCTATCTACAGATCTCTTCTACACCTTACCTGTCTATAGATTTCATCAACACCTCACCTATCTACAGATCTCACCTACACCTCACCTGTCTACAGATTTCATCAACACCTCACCTGTCTACAGATCTCATCTACACCTCATCTGTCTACAGATTTCATCAACACCTCACCTGTCTACAGATCTCATCTACACTTCACCTGTCTACAGATCTCACCTACACCTCACCTATCTACAGATTTCATTAACACCTAACCTGTCTTTAGATCTCTTTTACACTTCACCTGTCCGCAAATCTCATCTATACCTCACCTGTCTACAGATCTCATCTGCACCTCATGTGTCTATAGATCTCATCTACACTTCACCCGTCTACAGATCTCATCTACACCTCGCCTGTCTACAGATCTCATCTACACCTCACCTTTCTACAGATCTCATCTACACTTCACCCGTCTACAGATCTCATCTACACTTCACCCGTCTACAGATCTCATCTACACCTCACCTGTCTACAGATCTCATCTACACCTAAAGTGTCTACAGATCTCATCTACACCTGACCTGTCTACGGATCTCATCCTCACCTCTCTACGGATCTCATCTACACCTCAACTGTCTACAGATCTCATCTACACCTCACCGTATACAGATCTCATCCTCAACTGTCTACAGATCTCATCTACACCTCACCTGTCTACAGATCTCTCCTATATCTCACCTGTCTACAGATCTCATCTACATCTCACCTGTCTACAGTCTACATCTCACCTGTCTACAGATCTCACCTACACCTCACCTGTCTACAGATCTCATCTACACCTCACCTGTCTACAGATCTCATCCACACCTGACCTGTCTACAGATCTCATCCTCACCTGTCTATAGATCTCATCTACATCTCACCTGTCTACAGTCTACATCTCACCTGTCTACAGATGTCACCTACACCTCACCTGTCTACAGATCTCATCTACACCTCACCTGTCTACAGATCTCATCTACACTTCACCTGCCCACAGATCTCACCTACACCTCACCTGTCTATAGATCTCATCTACACCTCACCTGTCCACAGATCTCCCCTACACCTCACCCGTCTACAGATCACATCTACACCTCACCTGTCTACAGATCTCATCTACACCTCATCTGTCTACAGATCTCACCTACACCTCACCTGTCTACAGATCTAATCTACACCTCACCTGTCTACAGATCTCATCTACACCTCACCTGTCTACAGATAACATCTAAACCTCACCTGTCTACAGATCTCATCTACACGTCATCTGTCTACAGATTTCATCGACACCTCAACTGTCTACAGATCTCATCTACATTTCACCGTCTACAGATCTAATCATTAACTGTCTACAGATCTTATCTACACCTCACCTGTCTACAGATCTTATCTACATCTCACATGTCTACAGATCTCATCTACATCTCACCTGTCTACAGATCACATTTACACTTCACTTGTCCACAGAGCTCATCTACACCTCACCTGTCTACAGATCTCATCTACACCTGTCCACAGAGCTCATCTACACCTCATCTGTCTACAGATCTCATCTACACTTCACCTGTCCACAGATCTCACCTACACCTCACCTATCTACAGATCTCTTCTACACCTTACCTGTCTATAGATTTCATCAACACCTCACCTATCTACAGATCTCACCTACACCTCACCTGTCTACAGATTTCATCAACACCTCACCTGTCTACAGATCTCATCTACACCTCACCTGTCTACAGATCTCATCTACACTTCACCTGTCTACAGATCTCACCTACACCTCACCTATCTACAGATTTCATTAACACCTAACCTGTCTTTAGATCTCTTTTACACTTCACCTGTCCGCAAATCTCATCTATACCTCAGCTGTCTACAGATCTTTTCTACACCTCACCTGTCTACAGATCTCATCTGCACCTCATGTGTCTATAGATCTCATCTACACTTCACCCGTCTACAGATCTCATCTACACCTCGCCTGTCTACAGATCTCATCTACACCACACCTGTCTACAGATCTCATCTACACTTCACCCGTCTACAGATCTCATCTACACTTCACCCGTCTACAGATCTCATCTACACCTCACCTGTCTACAGATCTCATCTACACCTAAAGTGTCTACAGATCTCATCTACACCTGACCTGTCTACGGATCTCATCCTCACCTCTCTACGGATCTCATCTACACCTCAACTGTCTACAGATCTCATCTACACCTCACCGTATACAGATCTCATCCTCAACTGTCTACATATCTCATCTACACCTCACCTGTCTACAGATCTCTCCTATACCTCACCTGTCTACAGATCTCATCTACATCTCACCTGTCTACAGTCTACATCTCACCTGTCTACAGATCTCACCTACACCTCACCTGTCTACAGATCTCATCTACACCTCACCTGTCTACAGATCTCATCCACACCTGACCTGTCTACAGATCTCATCCTCACCTGTCTACAGATCTCATCCTCACCTGTCTACAGATCTCATCTACATCTCACCTGTCTACAGTCTACATCTCACCTGTCTACAGATGTCACCTACACCTCACCTGTCCACAGATCTCCCCTACACCTCACCCGTCTACAGATCACATCTACACCTCACCTGTCTACAGATCTCATCTACACCTCATCTGTCTACAGATCTCACCTACACCTCACCTGTCTACAGATCTAATCTACACCTCACCTGTCTACAGATCTAATCTACACCTCACCTGTCTACAGATCTCATCTACACCTCACCTGTCTACAGATAACATCTAAACCTCACCTGTCTACAGATCTCATCTACACGTCATCTGTCTACAGATTTCATCGACACCTCAACTGTCTACAGATCTCATCTACATTTCACCGTCTACAGATCTAATCATCAACTGTCTACAGATCTTATCTACACCTCACCTGTCTACAGATCTTATCTACACCTCACATGTCTACAGATCTCATCTACATCTCACCTGTCTACAGATCACATTTACACTTCACTTGTCCACAGAGCTCATCTACACCTCACCTGTCTACAGATCTCATCTACACCTGTCCACAGAGCTCATCTACACCTCATCTGTCTACAGATCTCATCTACACTTCACCTGTCCACAGATCTCACCTACACCTCACCTATCTACAGATCTCTTCTACACCTTACCTGTCTATAGATTTCATCAACACCTCACCTATCTACAGATCTCACCTACACCTCACCTGTCTACAGATTTCATCAACACCTCACCTGTCTACAGATCTCATCTACACCTCATCTGTCTACAGATTTCATCAACACCTCACCTGTCTACAGATCTCATCTACACTTCACCTGTCTACAGATCTCACCTACACCTCACCTATCTACAGATTTCATTAACACCTAACCTGTCTTTAGATCTCTTTTACACTTCACCTGTCCGCAAATCTCATCTATACCTCACCTGTCTACAGATCTCTTCTACACCTCACCTGTCTACAGATCTCATCTGCACCTCATGTGTCTATAGATCTCATCTACACTTCACCCGTCTACAGATCTCATCTACACCTCGCCTGTCTACAGATCTAATCTACACTTCACCCGTCTACAGATCTCATCTACACTTCACCCGTCTACAGATCTCATCTACACCTCACCTGTCTACAGATCTCATCTACACCTAAAGTGTCTACAGATCTCATCTACACCTGACCTGTCTACGGATCTCATCCTCACCTCTCTACGGATCTCATCTACACCTCAACTGTCTACAGATCTCATCTACACCTCACCGTATACAGATCTCATCCTCAACTGTCTACAGATCTCATCTACACCTCACCTGTCTACAGATCTCTCCTATACCTCACCTGTCTACAGATCTCATCTACATCTCACCTGTCTACAGTCTACATCTCACCTGTCTACAGATCTCACCTACACCTCACCTGTCTACAGATCTCATCTACACCTCACCTGTCTACAGATCTCATCCACACCTGACCTGTCTACAGATCTCATCCTCACCTGTCTATAGATCTCATCTACATCTCACCTGTCTACAGTCTACATCTCACCTGTCTACAGATGTCACCTACACCTCACCTGTCTACAGATGTCACCTACACCTCACCTGTCTACAGATCTCATCTACACCTCACCTGTCTACAGATCTCATCTACACCTCACCTGTCTACAGATCTCATCTACACTTCACCTGTCCACAGATCTCACCTACACCTCACCCGTCTACAGATCTCATCTGCACCTCATGTGTCTACAGATCTCATCTACACTTCCCCCGTCTACAGATCTCATCTACACCTCGCCTGTCTACAGATCTCATCTACACCTAAAGTGTCTACAGATCTCATCTACACTTCCCCCGTCTACAGATCTCATCTACACTTCCCCCGTCTACAGATCTCATCTACACTTCCCCCGTCTACAGATCTCATCTACACCTGTCCATATACTTATATAGTTATAACATAGAGGATTTACATACATAAAATCATCGTACCTGTGTAGTAGGAGAGAGTTCTACGTACCCGGCGGCCTCTGTTCCTAGCTCGTAGTATCTTATCTTGAGCTTATCCCTACTCTCAGGTGGGCGATACCAGAGAACAATAGACCAAGCTCTAATTGGTTCTTTCACAGAACACAAGAAGGTGACATAGAGGACACAATAACCCCAATGTCACATAACAGCAGGTCATTCAGAATATTCTTGGCCAGGTCGGGCCCACGTGGATGTTGTGGAATATCCGGCCCGCACAGGATGATGGAGCATTTAGGAATAAATGGAGATAGTAAAGTGCAAACATAGAGAACAATGGCAAGAATACTGAGAAGTCTCCTTTATGTCCCCAGCACCCACAAAATGAGACCTGTCCCCTCCCCAGAGGTCAGGCCAACCCCTCTGCATGGCTATGAACTGTTCTTTATATCCTCTGTCTCTTCTCTGTAACCTCTGTCTCTTCTCTGTATCCTCTGTCTCTTCTCTGTAACCTCTGTCTCTTCTCTGTACCCTGTCTCTTCTCTATACCCTCTGTCTCTTCTCTGTACTCTCCGTCTCTTCTATATATCTTGTTTCTTCGCTGTACCCTCTGTCTCTTCTCTGGACCCTCTGTCTCTTCTCTGTATCCTGTCTTCTCTGGACCCTCCGTCTCTTCTCTGTATCCTCCGTCTCTTCTCTGTATCCTCCGTCTCTTCTCTGTATCCTCCGTCTCTTCTCTGTAACCTCTGTCTCTTCTCTGTAACCTCTGTCTCTTCTCTATACCCTCTGCCTCTTCTCTGTATCCTCTGCCTCTTCTCTGTACCCTGTCTCTTCTCTGTATCCTCCGTCTCTTCTCTGTAACCTCTGTCTCTTCTCTGTAACCTCTGTCTCTTCTCTATACCCTCTGTCTCTTCTCTGTACCGTTTCTTCTCTGTACCCTGTCTCTTCTCTGTATCCTCTGTCTCTTCTCTGTACCCTCTGTCTCTTCTCTGTATCCTCTGTTCTTCTCTGTATCCTGTCTCTTCTCTGTACACTCTGTCTCTTCTCTGTAACCTCTGCCTCTTCTCTGTACCCTCTGTCTCTTCTCTGTACCCTCTGTCTCTTCTCTGTACCCTCTGTCTCTTCTCTGTATCCTCTGTCTCTTCTCTGTTCCCTCTGTCTCTTCTCTGTATCCTCTGTCTCTTCTCTGTACCCTCTGTCTCTTCTCTGTCTCTTCTCTGTACCCTCTGTCTCTTCTCTGTTCCCTCTGTCTCTTCTCTGTACCCTCTGTCTCTTCTCTGTACCCTCCGTCTCTTCTCTGTACCCTCCGTCTCTTCTCTGTATCCTCTGTCTCTTCTCTGTACCCTCTGTCTCTTCTCTGTATCCTGTCTTCTCTGGACCCTCTGTCTCTTCTCTGTATCCTCCGTCTCTTCTCTCTATCCTCTGTATGTCTCTTCTCTGTACCCTCTGTCTCTTCTCTGTACCCTCTGTCTCTTCTCTGTATCCTCTGTCTCTTCTCTGTATCCTCTGTCTCTTCTCTGTACCCTCTGTCTCTTCTCTGTATCCTGTCTTCTCTGGACCCTCTGTCTCTTCTCTGTATCCTGTCTTCTCTGGACCCTCTGTCTCCTCTGTCTCTTCTCTGTACCCTCTGTCTCTTCTCTGTATCCTGTCTTCTCTGGACCCTCTGTCTCTTCTCTGTATCCTCCGTCTCTTCTCTCTATCCTCTGTATGTCTCTTCTCTGTACCCTCTGTCTCTTCTCTGTACCCTCTGTCTCTTCTCTGTATCCTCTGTCTCTTCTCTGTATCCTCCGTCTCTTCTCTGTATCCTCCGTCTCTTCTCTGTATCCTCTGTTCTTCTCTGTATCCTGTCTCTTCTCTGTACACTCTGTCTCTTCTCTGTAACCTCTGCCTCTTCTCTGTACCCTCTGTCTCTTCTCTGTACCCTCTGTCTCTTCTCTGTACCCTCTGTCTCTTCTCTGTATCCTCTGTCTCTTCTCTGTTCCCTCTGTCTCTTCTCTGTATCCTCTGTCTCTTCTCTGTACCCTCTGTCTCTTCTCTGTCTCTTCTCTGTACCCTCTGTCTCTTCTCTGTTCCCTCTGTCTCTTCTCTGTACCCTCTGTCTCTTCTCTGTACCCTCCGTCTCTTCTCTGTACCCTCCGTCTCTTCTCTGTATCCTCTGTCTCTTCTCTGTACCCTCTGTCTCTTCTCTGTATCCTGTCTTCTCTGGACCCTCTGTCTCTTCTCTGTGTCCTCCGTCTCTTCTCTCTATCCTCTGTATGTCTCTTCTCTGTACCCTCTGTCTCTTCTCTGTACCCTCTGTCTCTTCTCTGTATCCTCTGTCTCTTCTCTGTACCCTCTGTCTCTTCTCTGTATCCTGTCTTCTCTGGACCCTCTGTCTCTTCTCTGTATCCTGTCTTCTCTGGACCCTCTGTCTCTTCTCTGTATCCTCTGTCTCTTCTCTGTACCCTCTGTCTCTTCTCTGTATCCTCTGTCTCTTCTCTGTACCCTCTGTCTCTTCTCTGTATCCTGTCTTCTCTGGACCCTCTGTCTCTTCTCTGTATCCTCCGTCTCTTCTCTCTATCCTCTGTATGTCTCTTCTCTGTACCCTCTGTCTCTTCTCTGTACCCTCTGTCTCTTCTCTGTATCCTCTGTCTCTTCTCTGTATCCTCTGTCTCTTCTCTGTATCCTCCGTCTCTTCTCTGTATCCTCCGTCTCTTCTCTGTATCCTCCGTCTCTTCTCTGTATCCTCCGTCTCTTCTCTGTATCCTCCGTCTCTTCTCTGCATCCTGTCTCTTCTCTGTACCCTGTCTCTTCTCTGTACCCTCTGTCTCTTCTCTGTATCCTCTGTCTCTTCTCAGTATCCTCTGTCTCTTCTCTGCATCCTGTCTCTTCTCTGTACCCTCTGTCTCTTCTCTGTACCCTCTGTCTCTTCTCTGTATCCTCTGTCTCTTCTCTGTACCCTCTGTCTCTTCTCTGTATCCTCTGTCTCTTCTCTGTACCCTCTGTCTCTTCTCTGTACCCTCTGTCTCTTCTCTGTATCCTCTGTCTCTTCTCTGTACCCTCTGTCTCTTCTCTGTACCCTGTCTCTTCTCTGTATCCTCTGTCTCTTCTCTGTATCCTCCGTCTCTTCTCTGTATCCTCCGTCTCTTCTCTGTATCCTCCGTCTCTTCTCTGTATCCTCCGTCTCTTCTCTGTATCCTGTCTCTTCTCTGCATCCTGTCTCTTCTCTGTACCCTCTGTCTCTTCTCTGTATCCTCTGTCTCTTCTCTGTACCCTCTGTCTCTTCTCTGTATCCTCTGTCTCTTCTCTGGACCCTCTGTCTCTTCTCTGTATCCTCCGTCTCTTCTCTCTATCCTCTGTATGTCTCTTCTCTGTATCCTCCGTCTCTTCTCTGTATCCTCCGTCTCTTCTCTGTATCCTCTGTCTCTTCTCTGCATCCTGTCTCTTCTCTGTACCCTCTGTCTCTTCTCTGTATCCTCTGTCTCTTCTCTGTACCCTCTGTCTCTTCTCTGTATCCTCTGTCTCTTCTCTGGACCCTCTGTCTCTTCTCTGTATCCTCCGTCTCTTCTCTGTATCCTCTGTATGTCTCTTCTCTGTATCCTCCGTCTCTTCTCTGTATCCTCCGTCTCTTCTCTGTATCCTCTGTCTCTTCTCTGTATCCTCTGTCTCTTCTCTGCATCCTGTCTCTTCTCTGCATCCTGTCTCTTCTCTGTACCCTCTGTCTCTTCTCTGTACCCTCTGTCTCTTCTCTGTATCCTCTGTCTCTTCTCTGTACCCTCTGTCTCTTCTCTGGACCCTCTGTCTCTTCTCTGTATCCTCCGTCTCTTCTCAGTATCCTCTGTCTCTTCTCTGCATCCTGTCTCTTCTCTGTACCCTCTGTCTCTTCTCTGTACCCTCTGTCTCTTCTCTGTATCCTCTGTCTCTTCTCTGTACCCTTATTCTTTTATATATAATATTACATTATTTTTATCCCTTCCGTACAGGAGACATAAAACATTCACAGTCCATTTATTCCTGTATATAGCACCAACATATTGTGTAGTGTTGTACAGATCTTCTCACCCCTCCCGGTGCTCCTGTCCCCCTGGGGCTCATATAGTAAATTCCGGAAAATTCCATAGGTTATTGTCTGGATCTGAGGCGTCCGCAGAGAACATTCTGACTTATCGGATGACGTGAAGTGTGAACAAGCGCCGAGATGTCGTCCTGCAGCACAGAGGACATTGTGGGGTCACTGCGGCTCCGGCCAAAACAAACCAGATAAGTAATCAGCGAGCGGGCGCTCACCTTCAGGGGACGTGTAATCTCCTCTATACTCACCTTAGGGGGGTGTTAAGGGATTGGTTGCAGAATAAAATTACCCTGCCTCATTTTATTAAAAAAAATGTTTTAATCATTTAAATTCCCCCTTAATATAGGTATAGTGCGCTTATTTTACTACATGTGATTCAGTCATCAGGTGACTCAAAGATTTCCATTAAATAATAAGAATTTTTTTATTTTTATTATTCTCACCAATCTGGAATTAACAATGTGTTTTTTGGGGGGGCGGGGGGAGCCATATGTCAGCTGATATGAAAGGTCGCATCTATTCGGCGTATTTTTCCTTAGATTTTTTTTTCGCTCTTTTTTGCCTCGGTTGCAGTTTCAACCAATGCACTTTATAGAAGTTTTTTTTTTTTTTCTTGGTTGGGGGGGGGGGGATCAAATAACAAAATGTGGGTTTAACCCATTAATTTCAATAGAAATAGCTGTATAAGGAGGATCCAGGCCCTCGTAGACCCTCCCAGCCTCTCCCGGTGGTCTCCACATCATGGTCATCCCCTCACACTTTACTCCTTTGATAATTACGGATGTAAAATTAGGTTCAGTTCACACTGCGTTTCGTCTCTGGTTTGCCGTATCCATTGATATCACCGTTCAGGCTGTATGCGCTATTTTCAGCAGACTGGATAACGCAGCACATTGCACTTTAGAGTCTGCAGGAAAAACGTGTGAGACGTGAACGGTGGCGCTGTTCGTTAGGCGCTACAGTCTGCGTCCCCATCATATTTTCGGTGGGATAGCGACAGAATTGATCAATGACAGGAAAAATGGACCCAGCCATAGATCATTAGTCATTCCTCGTTAGTTACTAAGCTGAGTATTCAGTGCAGTTATTCTGAGCCTCTCCAGCTCTGCTATGTCATGAACCACCCCCAGGTGAAGCCACAATTGTATATAAGGATCCCCAGTGTGGTCTGAGGGGAGTATGAGCCCCCCACACATCATAGTTACATAGTTACATAGTTACATAGTTAGTACGGTCGAAAAAAGACATATGTCCATCAAGTTCAACCAGGGAATTAAGGGGTAGGGGTGTGGCGCGATATTGGGGAAGGGATGGGATTTTATATTTCTTCATAAGCATTAATGTTATTTTGTTCCAGGAATGTATCTAACCCTGTTTTAAAGCTGTTAATTGATCCTGCTGTGACCAGTTCCTGAGGTAGACCGTTCCATAAATTCACAGTCCTCACGGTAAAGAAGGCGTGTCGCCCCTTGAGACTAAACTTTTTCTTCTCCAGACGGAGGGAGTGCCCCCTCGTCCTTTGGGGGGGTTTAACCTGGAACAGTTTTTCTCCATATTTTTTGTATGGGCCATTTATATACTTATATACGTTTATCATATCCCCCCTTATACGTCTCTTCTCAAGACTAAACAATTGTAACTCCTTTAATCGCTCCTCATAGCTAAGATGTTCCATGCCCCATAT
Source organism: Hyla sarda (assembly GCF_029499605.1). NCBI lineage: Eukaryota > Metazoa > Chordata > Amphibia > Anura > Hylidae > Hyla > Hyla sarda. The sequence goes on from NW_026607614.1 coordinate 146,476, forward strand.
TAGTTTAGTCGCGCGTCTCTGCACCCTTTCCAGCTCCGCAGTGTCCCTTTTATGGACAGGTGCCCAAAACTGACCAGCATATTCCAGGTGAGGCCGTACCAATGCTTTATAAAGGGGGAGTATTATACACTATAGACTGTACCAATGCTTTATAAAGGGGGAGTATTATACACTATAGACTGTACCAATGCTTTATAAAGGGGGAGTATTATACACTATAGACTGTACCAATGCTTTATAAAGCGGGAGTATTATACACTATAGACTGTACCAATGCTTTATAAAGGGGGAGTATTATATACTATAGACTGTACCAATGCTTTATAAAGGGGGAGTATTATACACTATAGACTGTACCAATGCTTTATAAAGGGGGAGTATTATACACTATAGACTGTACCAATGCTTTATAAAGGGGGAGTATTATACACTATAGACTGTACCAATGCTTTATAAAGGGGGAGTATTATACACTATAGACTGTACCAATGCTTTATAAAGGGGGAGTATTATACACTATAGACTGTACCAATGCTTTATAAAGGGGGAGTATTATACACTATAGACTGTACCAATGATTTATAAAGGGGGAGTATTATACACTATAGACTGTACCAATGCTTTATAAAGGGGGAGTATTATGTCCCTGTCCCTGGAGTCCAGGCCTCTTTTTATATATGACAATATCCTGCCGGCCTTGGAAGCAGCAGCCTGACATTGTGCTATTCTGTAGTCTGTGATCTACAAGTCCCCCAGATCCTTCTCTACCAGTGACTCTGACAGTTTAATCCCCCCTAAGACATACGACGCTGCAGGTTATTAGTATACACAGCCCCCCCTCTATATACACAGCCCCCCTCTATATACACAGCCCCCCCTCTATATACACAGCCCCCCTCTATATACACAGCCCCCCCTCTATATACACAGCCCCCCCTCTATATACACAGCCCCCCTCTATATACACAGCCCCCCTAAGACATACGATGCTGCAGGTTATTAGTATACACAGCCCCCCCTCTATATACACAGCCCCCCTCTATATACACAGCCCCCCCTCTATATACACAGCCCCCCTCTATATACACAGCCCCCCCTCTATATACACAGCCCCCCCTCTATATACACAGCCCCCCTCTATATACACAGCCCCCCCTCTATATACACAGCCCCCCTCTATATACACAGCCCCCCTAAGACATACGATGCTGCAGGTTATTAGTACCCAGATGCAGAACTTTACATTTATCCACATTGAACCTCATTTGCCAAGTGGAGGCCGAGACACTTAGTCTATCCAAGTCATCTTGTAACTTATGCACATCCTCTATATATACACAGCCCCCCCTCTATATACACAGCCCCCCCCCTCTATATACACAGCCCCCCCTCTATATACACAGCCCCCCCTCTATATACACAGCCCCCCTCTATATACACAGCCCCCCTCTATATACACAGCCCCCCCTCTATATACACAGCCCCCCCTCTATATACACAGCCCCCCTCTATATACACAGCCCCCCTCTATATACACAGCCCCCACTCTATATACACAGCCCCCCTCTATATACACAGCCCCCCTCTATATACACAGCCCCCCCTCTATATACACAGCCCCCCTCTATATACACAGCCCCCCTCTATATACACAGCCCCCCCTCTATATACACAGCCCCCCCTCTATATACACAGCCCCCACTCTATATACACATCCTCTATAGACTGTACCGTGCTACAAAGCTTGGTGTCATCTGCAAAGATAGAAACAGAGCTGTTAATACCATCCTCTGTATATACACAGCCCCCCCTCTATATACACAGCCCCCCTCTATATACACAGCCCCCCCTCTATATACACAGCCCCCCCTCTATATACACAGCCCCCCTCTATATACACAGCCCCCCTCTATATACACAGCCCCCTCTATATACACAGCCCCCCTCTATATACACAGCCCCCCCTCTATATACACAGCCCCCCTCTATATACACAGCCCCCCCTCTATATACACAGCCCCCCTCTATATACACAGTCCCCCTCTATATACACAGCCCCCCTCTATATACACAGCCCCCTCTATATACACAGCCCCCCTCTATATACACAGCCCCCCCTCTATATACACAGCCCCCCTCTATATACACAGCCCCCCTCTATATACACAGCCCCCCCCTCTATATACACAGCCCCCCCCCTCTATATACACAGCCCCCCCTCTATATACACAGCCCCCCCCTCTATATACACAGCCCCCCCCCTCTATATACACAGCCCCCCCTCTATATACACAGCCCCCCCTCTATATACAGAGCTGTTATTACCATCCTCTATATCATTGATAAATAAATTAAACAACAGCGGTCCCAGTACTGAACCTTGGGGTCACCACTAATTACCGGGGACCAATCAGAGTACGAATCATTGACCCCCACTCTCTGGGTACGATCCATGATCAGTGTTCAATCCAGTTACAACTAAAGATTCCAAACCCAAAGACCTTAACTTACCTGTCAGACGTCTGTGAGGGACAGTATCAAATGCTTTAGGGAAATCCAGAAACACTATATACACAGCCATTCCTCTATATACAGAGCCCCCCTCTATATACACAGCCCCCCTCTATATACACAGCCCCCCTCTATATACACAGCCCCCCTCTATATACACAGCCCCCCTCTATATACACAGCCCCCCTCTATATACACAGCCCCCCCTCTATATACACAGCCCCCCTCTATATACACAGCCCTCCCTCTATATACACAGCCCCCCTCTATATACACAGCCCCCCCTCTATATACACAGCCCCCCTCTATATACACAGCCCCCCCTCTATATACACAGCCCCCCCTCTATATACACAGCCCCCCCTCTATATACACAGCCCCCCCTCTATATACACAGCCCCCCCTCTATATACACAGCCCCCCTCTATATACACAGCCCCCCCTCTATATACACAGCCCCCCTCTATATACACAGCCCCCCCTCTATATACACAGCCCTCCCTCTATATACACAGCCCCCTCTATATACACAGCCCCCCTCTCTATACACACCCCCTCTATATACACAGCCCCCCTCTATATACACAGCCCCCCCTCTATATACACAGTCCCCCTCTATATACACAGCCCCCCTCTATATACACAGCCCCCTCTATATACACAGCCCCCCCCTCTATATACACAGCCCCCCTCTATATACACAGCCCCCCTCTATATACACAGCCCCCCCTCTATATACAGAGCCCCCCTCTATATACACAGCCCCCCCTCTATATACACAGCCCCCCCTCTATATACACAGCCCCCCCTCTATATACACAGCCCCCCCTATATACAGAGCCCCCCTCTATATACACAGCCCCCCTCTATATACACAGCCCCCCCCTCTATATCCACAGCCATTCCTCTGTCAAGGCTCCTACTCACCTCTTCATAAAAGCAGATTAGATTGGTGACACCTTCTATCCTTAGTAAACCCCTGCTGGCTATCACTTATAATACTATTATCCCCTATGTATTCCTGTATGTAATCCCTTATAAGTCCTTCAAACAATTTACCCACAATGCACGTTTAACTTACCGGTCTATAGTTTCCTGGGGAAGACCTAGAGCCCTTTTTGAAGATTGGCACCACATTCGCCTTGCGCCAGTCCCTTGGCACAATACCAGACACCAGAGAATCTCTAAATATCATGAACAGGGGTACAGATATTACTGAACTTACCTCTCTAAGAACTCTTGGGTGTAGTCCATCCGGTCCTGGGGATTTGCTTACATTTACTTTACTTAACTTACCTTGTACCATCTCTACATTAAGCCAGTTCAGTACATTACATGATGTGTTACCAGCACTGACCTGTACATGATGTGTTACCAGCACTGACCTGTACATGATGTGTTACCAGCACTGACCTGTACATGATGTGTTACCAGCACTGACCTGTACATGATGTGTTACCAGCACTGACCTGTACATGATGTGTTACCAGCACTGACCTGTACATGATGTGTTACCAGCACTGACCTGTACATGGTGTGTTACCAGCACTGACCTGTACATGATGTGTTACCAGCACTGACCTGTACATGATGTGTTACCAGCACTGACCTGTACATGATGTGTTACCAGCACTGACCTGACCAATGTCAGCTCCTTCTTCTATAGTGTATACAGAACTAAAGAACCCATTCAGTAGCTCCGCCTTCTCTTGATCGCCCGTGACAACCTCCCCATTATCATTATTAAGGGGTCCTACATGCTCTGTCCTTGGTTTTTTTTCATTTATATATCTAAAAAAATATTTAGGATTAGTTTTGCTTTCTTCGGCCACCTGTCTCTCATTTTGAATTTTTGCTGTTTTTATTACATTTTTACAGATTTTATTAAGCTCTTTGTACTGTTTAAATGTTATTGCTGACCCATCAGATTAGAATTTTTTGAAGGCTATTTTTTTGTTGTTTATTGCTCTTTTAACATCATGTGTCAGCCATGTAGGATTTAGTTTTAATGGTTTATATTTGTTCCCCTTTGGTATATATTTAGATGTATAGTTATTTAGAGTTGATATAAAGATGTCCCATTTACCTTCTGTATCAGTATTTGAGAACCCCTCCCCCCAGTCTATGTCCTGTAGTGCAGATCTCAGCCCAGGGAAATTTGCCTTTTTAAAGTTATATGTTTTTGCCTTCCCCGTCTGTCTTTGTTTTCTACATTTTAAGTGAAAAGTAACTATATTGTGGTCGCTATTCCCAAGGTTTTCCCGCACAGTTACATTACCAACCAGCTCTGCGTTGTTGGAAATGATCAGATCCCACAAGGCATCACTTCTTGTTGGGTCCTCCACAAACTGGCCCATAAAATTATCCTGCAATAAATTTAGGAATTGTCGCCCCTTTGTAGTTTTAGCCAACCCCGGACCCCAATCTATATCTGGATAGTTATTATCTCCCATTATTACCACTGTACCTGCCCGGGCGGCCTCTCTATTTGTTTATACAGCCGACCTTCTATCTCTTCAGTGATATTAGGGGGTCTGTAGATTACACCAAATATTATTTTTTCAGTATTTCCCTCCTTTTGTAATTCTACCCACAGTGATTCCACCTCCTCAGAATCATCACACACTATGGCATCGTTCACACTGACTTTCATACCACTTCTTACATACAGACAGACTCCACCACCTTTTCTGTTCATTCTATCCTTGGGGAACAATGTAAACCCCTGCAGATTAACAGCCCAGTCATGTGAGGAGTCCAGCCATGTCTCAGTGACCCCAACTATATCACCAGCCATGTCTCAGTGACCCCAACTATATCCCCAGCCATGTCTCAGTGACCCCAACTATATCACTAGCCATGTCTCAGTGACCCCAACTATATCCCCAGCCATGTCTCAGTGACCCCAACTATATCACTAGCCATGTCTCAGTGACCCCAACTATATCACCAGCCATGTCTCAGTGACCCCAACTATATCACTAGCCATGTCTCAGTGACCCCAACTATATCACTAGCCATGTCTCAGTGACCCCAACTATATCACTAGCCATGTCTCAGTGACCCCAACTATATCACCAGCCATGTCTCAGTGACCCCAACTATATCACCAGCCATGTCTCAGTGACCCCAACTATATCACCAGCCATGTCTCAGTGACCCCAACTATATCACCAGCCATGTCTCAGTGACCCCAACTATATCACCAGCCATGTCTCATTGACCCCAACTATATCACCAGCCATGTCTCAGTGACCCCAACTATATCACCAGCCGTGTCTCAGTGACCCCAACTATATCACCAGCCGTGTCTCAGTGACCCCAACTATATCACCAGCCGTGTCTCAGTGACCCCAACTATATCACCAGCCGTGTCTCAGTGACCCCAACTATATCACTAGCCATGTCTCAGTGACCCCAACTATATCACCAGCCATGTCTCAGTGACCCCAACTATATCACTAGCCATGTCTCAGTGACCCCAACTATATCACCAGCCATGTCTCAGTGACCCCAACTATATCACCAGCCATGTCTCAGTGACCCCAACTATATCACCAGCCATGTCTCAGTGACCCCAACTATATCACCAGCCATGTCTCAGTGATCCCAACTGTATCACCAGCCATGTCTCAGTGACCCCAACTATATCACCAGCCATGTCTCAGTGACCCCAACTATATCACCAGCCATGTCTCAGTGATCCCAACTATATCACCAGCCATGTCTCAGTGACCCCAACTATATCACCAGCCATGTCTCAGTGACCCCAACTATATCACCAGCCATGTCTCAGTGACCCCAACTATATCACCAGCCATGTCTCAGTGACCCCAACTATATCACCAGCCATGTCTCAGTGACCCCAACTATATCACCAGCCATGTCTCAGTGACCCCAACTATATCACCAGCCATGTCTCAGTGACCCCAACTATATCACCAGCCATGTCTCAGTGACCCCAACTATATCACCAGCCATGTCTCAGTGACCCCAACTATATCACCAGCCATGTCTCAGTGACCCCAACTATATCACCAGCCATGTCTCAGTGACCCCAACTATATCACCAGCCATGTCTCAGTGACCCCAACTATATCACCAGCCATGTCTCAGTGACCCCAACTATATCACCAGCTATGTCTCAGTGACCCCAACTATATCAATATGTTGCTCCAGTATCAAGGCCTCAAGCTCCCCCATTTTATTTGCTAGGCTTCTGGCATTTGTGAACATACACTTTACATTTCCATCCTTTATGTTATTGGGGTTAATTGGATTCAAGGGTGTAATTTTTATTTTCCTATGAAGCCTATTCCTATTAACTATTCTAACCCCTCCCTCCGCTCCACCCCCAGGTACATTTATAATTCCCACCTCTCTATCTACACTATCTTCCCCCTCTTTGCTGTAGGTTCCCTCCCCCCAAGTCCCTAGTTTAAACACTCCTCCACCCTTCTAGCCATCTTCTCCCCAAGCAAAGCTGCCCCCTCCCCATTGAGGTGCAGCCCGTCCCTACGGTAGAGCCGGTAACCGACAGCGAAGTCAGCCCAGTTCTCCATGAACCCAAACCCTTCCTTCCTACACCAGCTTCTGAGCCACTTGTTTACCTCCCTGATCTCCCGCTGCCTCTCTGGTGCCGCTCGTGGTACAGGTCCCTGATCTCCCGCTGCCTCTCTGGTGCGGCTCGTGGTACAGGTCCCTGATCTCCCGCTGCCTCTCTGGTGCGGCTCGTGGTACAGGTCCCTGATCTCCCGCTGCCCCTCTGGTGCGGCTCGTGGCACAGGTCCCTGATCTCCTGCTGCCTCTCTGGTGCGGCTCGTGGTACAGGTCCCTGATCTCCCGCTGCCTCTCTGGTGCGGCTCGTGGTACTGGGAATATTTCAGAAATTACTACCTTGGAGGTCCTTGCCTTAAGCTTGCGGCCTAAGTCCCTGAAATCATTTTTAAGGACACTCCACCTACCTCTTACTTTGTCATTGGTGCCAATATGTACCATGACTGCTGGGTCCTCTCCAGCCCCGCCCAACAACCTGTCAACCCGATCCGCGATGTGCCGAACTCGTGCGCCAGGCAGACAACACACTGTTCGGCGATCCCGGTCTTTGTGACAGATTGCCCTGTCTGTCCCCCTACATCAGTCCAGGAGCAACCTGAAGCGACTCCTCCTCCAGTCGGGTGAGCCAAGCGGACTGACTCCTCCTCCAGCCGGGTGAGCCAAGGGGACTGACTCCTCCCCCCAGTCGGGTGAGCCAAGGGGACTGACTCCTCCCCCAGTCGGGTGAGCCAAGGGGACTGACTACTCCCCCAGTCGGGTGAGCCAAGGGGACTGACTACTCCCCCAGTCGGGTGAGCCAAGGGGACTGACTATTACCCCAGTCGGGTGAGCCAAGAAGACTGACTACTCCCCCAGTCGGGTGAGCCAAGGGGACTGACTCCTCCTCCAGTCGGGTGAGCCAAGGGGACTGACTACTCCCCCAGTCGGGTGAGCCAAGGGGACTGACTACTCCCCCAGTCGGGTGAGCCAAGAAGACTGACTACTCCCCCAGTCGGGTGAGCCAAGGGGACTGACTACTCCCCCAGTCGGGTGAGCCAAGAAGACTGACTACTCCCCCAGTCGGGTGAGCCAAGGGGACTGACTACTCCCCCAGTCGGGTGAGCCAAGAAGACTGACTACTCCCCCAGTCGGGTGAGCCAAGGGGACTGACTACTCCCCCAGTCGGGTGAGCCAAGGGGACTGACTACTCCCCCAGTCGGGTGAGCCAAGAAGACTGACTACTCCCCCAGTCGGGTGAGCAAAGGGGACTGACTACTCCCCCAGTCGGGTGAGCCAAGGGGACTGACTACTCCCCCAGTCGGGTGAGCCAAGAAGACTGACTACTCCCCCAGTCGGGTGAGCCAAGGGGACTGACTACTCCCCCAGTCGGGTGAGCCAAGAAGACTGACTACTCCCCCAGTCGGGTGAGCCAAGGGGACTGACTACTCCCCCAGTCGGGTGAGCCAAGGGGACTGACTACTCCCCCAGTCGGGTGAGCCAAGGGGACTGACTACTCCCCCAGTCGGGTGAGCCAAGGGGACTGACTACTCCCCCAGTCGGGTGAGCCAAGGGGACTGACTACTCCCCCAGTCGGGTGAGCCAAGGGGACTGACTACTCCCCCAGTCGGGTGAGCCAAGGGGACTGACTACTCCCCCAGTCGGGTGAGCCAAGGGGACTGACTACTCCCCCAGTCGGGTGAGCCAAGGGGACTGACTACTCCCCCAGTCGGGTGAGCCAAGAAGACTGACTACTCCCCCAGTCGGGTGAGCCAAGGGGACTGACTACTCCCCCAGTCGGGTGAGCCAAGAAGACTGACTACTCCCCCAGTCGGGTGAGCCAAGAAGACTGACTACTCCCCCAGTCGGGTGAGCCAAGGGGACTGACTACTCCCCCAGTCGGGTGAGCCAAGGGGACTGACTACTCCTCCAGTCGGGTGAGCCAAGAAGACTGACTACTCCCCCAGTCGGGTGAGCCAAGGGGACTGACTACTCCCCCAGTCGGGTGAGCCAAGGGGACTGACTACTCCCCCAGTCGGGTGAGCCAAGGGGACTGACTACTCCCCCAGTCGGGTGAGCCAAGGGGACTGACTACTCCTCCAGTCGGGTGAGCCAAGAAGACTGACTACTCCCCCAGTCGGGTGAACCAAGGGGACTGACTACTCCCCCAGTCGGGTGAGCCAAGGGGACTGACTACTCCCCCAGTCGGGTGAGCCAAGGGGACTGACTACTCCCCCAGTCGGGTGAGCCAAGAAGACTGACTACTCCCCCAGTCGGGTGGGCCAAGGGGACTGACTCCTCCTCCAGTCGGGTGAGCCAAGAAGACTGACTACTCCCCCAGTCGGGTGAGCCAAGGGGACTGACTACTCCTCCAGTCGGGTGAGCCAAGAAGACTGACTACTCCCCCAGTCGGGTGAGCCATATAACAATGCCAAATATATTAATATATACGAATACTATATAACAGCTGTATACACTGCCATCCCCTGTATCACCGCTCGTATACACAGAACATCCGCACTGCCCTCCCCAACATGGCGGCCGCGCCCCGATAACAGGAAGTGCGTCATCAACGACCGGAAGTGCGGCGGAGACCATCAGGGCGGCGACCGTAGACATAACGGGACCGGGACAAGCGGAAGTGCTGAGGTGAGAGACGAAATTATCCGCACTGTGTGTATACAACCCTGAGCTGTAAATCTATATACTGTACTGTGTGTATATATATATACCTCCTGTACATCTATATACTGTACTGTGTGTATATACCTCCTGTACATCTATATACTGTACTGTGTATATATACCTCCTGTACATCTATATACTGTACTGTGTGTATATATACCTCCTGTACATCTATATACTGTACTGTGTGTATATATACCTCCTGTACATCTATATACTGTACTGTGTGTATATATACCTCCTGTACATCTATATACTGTACTGTGTGTGTATATACCTCCTGTACATCTATATACTGTACTGTGTGTATATATACCTCCCGTACATCTATATACTGTACTGTGTGTATATACCTCCTGTACATCTATATACTGTACTGTGTGTGTATATACCTCCTGTACATCTATATACTGTACTGTGTGTGTATATACCTCCTGTACATCTATATACTGTACTGTGTGTGTATATACCTCCTGTACATCTATATACTGTACTGTGTGTGTATATATACCTCCTGTACATCTATATACTGTACTGTGTGTGTATATATACCTCCTGTACATCTATATACTGTACTGTGTGTGTATATATACCTCCTGTACATCTATATACTGTACTGTGTGTGTATATACCTCCTGTACATCTATATACTGTACTGTGTGGATATATACCTCCTGTACATCTATATACTGTACTGTGTTTGTATATACCTCCTGTACATCTATATACTGTACTGTGTGTGTATATACCTCCTGTACATCTATATACTGTACTGTGTGTATATATACCTCCTGTACATCTATATACTGTACTGTGTGTGTATATACCTCCTGTACATCTATATACTGTACTGTGTGTGTATATACCTCCTGTACATCTATATACTGTACTGTGTGTATATACCTATTGTACATCTATATACTGTACTGTGTGTATATATACCTCCCGTACATCTATATACTGTACTGTGTGTGTATATACCTCCTGTACATCTATATACTGTACTGTGTGTGTATATACCTCCTGTACATCTATATACTGTACTGTGTGTGTATATACCTCCTGTACATCTATATACTGTACTGTGTGTGTATATACCTCCTGTACATCTATATACTGTACTGTGTGTGGATATACCTCCTGTACATCTATATACTGTACTGTGTGTGGATATACCTCCTGTACATCTATATACTGTACTGTGTGTATATATACCTCCTGTACATCTATATACTGTACTGTGTGTGTATATACCTCCTGTACATCTATATACTGTACTGTGTGTATATATACCTCCTGTACATCTATATACTGTACTGTGTGTGTATATATACCTCCCGTACATCTATACACTGTACTGTGTGTATATACCTATTGTACATCTATATACTGTACTGTGTGTATATATACCTCCCGTACATCTATATACTGTACTGTGTGTATATACCTATTGTACATCTATATACTGTACTGTGTGTATATATACCTCCTGTACATCTATATACTGTACTGTGTGTGTATATACCTCCTGTACATCTATATACTGTACTGTGTGTGTATATACCTCCTGTACATCTATATACTGTACTGTGTGTATATACCTATTGTACATCTATATACTGTACTGTGTGTATATATACCTCCCGTACATCTATATACTGTACTGTGTGTATATACCTCCTGTACATCTATATACTGTACTGTGTGTATATACCTATTGTACATCTATATACTGTACTGTGTGTATATATACCTCCCGTACATCTATATACTGTACTGTGTGTATATACCTCCTGTACGTCTATATACTGTACTGTGTGTATATACCTATTGTACGTCTATATACTGTACTGTGTGTATATACCTATTGTACGTCTATATACTGTACTGTGTGTATATACCTATTGTACATCTATATACTGTACTGTGTGTGTGTATATACCTATTGTACGTCTATATACTGTACTGTGTGTGTATATACCTCCTGTACATCTATATACTGTACTGGGTGTATATACCTCCTGTACATCTATATACTGTACTGTGTGTATATATACCTCCTGTACATCTATATACTGTACTGTGTGTGTATATACCTCCTGTACATCTATATACTGTACTGTGTGTATATACCTCCTGTACATCTATATACTGTACTGTGTGTGTGTATATACCTCCTGTACATCTATATACTGTACTGTGTGTGTATATACCTCCTGTACATCTATATACTGTACTGTGTGTGTATATACCTCCTGTACATCTATATACTGTACTGTGTGTGTATATACCTCCTGTACATCTATATACTGTACTGTGTGTGTATATACCTCCTGTACATCTATATACTGTACTGTGTGTGGATATACCTCCTGTACATCTATATACTGTACTGTGTGTGTATATACCTCCTGTACATCTATATACTGTACTGTGTGTATATATACCTCCTGTACATCTATATACTGTACTGTGTGTGTATATACCTCCTGTACATCTATATACTGTACTGTGTGTATATATACCTCCTGTACATCTATATACTGTACTGTGTGTGTATATATACCTCCCGTACATCTATATACTGTACTGTGTGTATATACCTATTGTACATCTATATACTGTACTGTGTGTATATATACCTCCCGTACATCTATATACTGTACTGTGTGTATATACCTATTGTACATCTATATACTGTACTGTGTGTATATATACCTCCTGTACATCTATATACTGTACTGTGTGTGTATATACCTCCTGTACATCTATATACTGTACTGTGTGTGTATATACCTCCTGTACATCTATATACTGTACTGTGTGTATATACCTATTGTACATCTATATACTGTACTGTGTGTATATATACCTCCCGTACATCTATATACTGTACTGTGTGTATATACCTCCTGTACATCTATATACTGTACTGTGTGTATATACCTATTGTACATCTATATACTGTACTGTGTGTATATATACCTCCCGTACATCTATATACTGTACTGTGTGTATATACCTCCTGTACGTCTATATACTGTACTGTGTGTATATACCTATTGTACGTCTATATACTGTACTGTGTGTATATACCTATTGTACGTCTATATACTGTACTGTGTGTATATACCTATTGTACATCTATATACTGTACTGTGTGTGTGTATATACCTATTGTACGTCTATATACTGTACTGTGTGTGTATATACCTCCTGTACATCTATATACTGTACTGGGTGTATATACCTCCTGTACATCTATATACTGTACTGTGTGTATATATACCTCCTGTACATCTATATACTGTACTGTGTGTATATATACCTCCTGTACATCTATATACTGTACTGTGTGTGTATATACCTCCTGTACATCTATATACTGTACTGTGTGTGTGTATATACCTCCTGTACATCTATATACTGTACTGTGTGTGTGTATATACCTCCTGTACATCTATATACTGTACTGTGTGTGTATATACCTCCTGTACATCTATATACTGTACTGTGGATATATACCTATTGTACATCTATATACTGTACTGTGTGTGTATATACCTCCTGTACATCTATATACTGTACTGTGTGTATATACCTCCTGTACATCTATATACTGTACTGTGTGTGTATATACCTCCTGTACATCTATATACTGTACTGTGTGTGTGTATATACCTCCTGTACATCTATATACTGTACTGTGTGTGTATATACCTCCTGTACATCTATATACTGTACTGTGTATATATACCTCCTGTACATCTATATACTGTACTGTGTGTATATACCTCCTGTACATCTATATACTGTACTGTGTGTGTATATACCTCCTGTACATCTATATACTGTACTGTGTGTATATATACCTCCTGTACATCTATATACTGTACTGTGTGTGTATATACCTCCTGTACATCTATATACTGTACTGTGTGTGTATATACCTCCTGTACATCTATATACTGTACTGTGTGTATATATACCTCCTGTACATCTATATACTGTACTGTGTGTATATACCTCCTGTACATCTATATACTGTACTGTGTGTGTATATACCTCCTGTACATCTATATACTGTACTGTGTGTGTATATACCTCCTGTACATCTATATACTGTACTGTGTGTATATATACCTCCTGTACATCTATATACTGTACTGTGTGTGTATATACCTCCTGTACATCTATATACTGTACTGTGTGTATATACCTCCTGTACATCTATATACTGTACTGTGTGTATATACCTCCTGTACATCTATATACTGTACTGTGTATATATACCTCCTGTACATCTATATACTGTACTGTGTGTATATATACCTCCTGTACATCTATATACTGTACTGTGTGTATATACCTCCTGTACATCTATATACTGTACTGTGTGTGTATATACCTCCTGTACATCTATATACTGTACTGTGTGTGTATATACCTCCCGTACATCTATATACTGCACTGTGTGTATATACCTCCTGTACATCTATATACTGTACTGTGTGTGTATATACCTCCCGTACATCTATATACTGTACTGTGTGTGTGTATATACCTCCTGTACATCTATATACTGTACTGTGTGTGTATATACCTCCTGTACATCTATATACTGTACTGTGTATATATACCTCCTGTACATCTATATACTGTACTGTGTGTGTATATACCTCCTGTACATCTATATACTGTACTGTGTGTGTATATACCTCCCGTACATCTATATACTGTACTGTGTGTATATACCTCCTGTACATCTATATACTGTACTGTGTGTATATACCTCCTGTACGTCTATATACTGTACTGTGTATATATACCTCCTGTACGTCTATATACTGTACTGTGTGTATATATATACCTCCTGTACGTCTATATACTGTACTGTGTGTGTATATACCTCCTGTACGTCTATATACTGTACTGTGTGTGTGTATATACCTCCTGTACATTTATATACTGTACTGTGTGTGTATATACCTCCTGTACATCTATATACTGTACTGTGTGTATATACCTCTTGGACATCTACATACTGTACTGTGTATATATACCTCCTGTACATCTATATACTGTACTGTGTGTGGATATACCTCCTGTACATCTATATACAGTACTGTGTGTGTATATACCTCCTGTACATCTATATACTGTACTGTGTGTATATATACCTCCTGTACATTTATATACTGTACTGTGTGTGTATATACCTCCTGTACATCTATATACTGTACTGTGTGTGTATATACCTCCTGTACATCTATATACTGTACTGTGTGTATATACCTCCTGTACATCTATATACTGTACTGTGTGTGGATATACCTCCTGTACATCTATATACTGTACTGTGTGTGTATATACCTCCTGTACATCTATATACTGTACTGTGTGTATATATACCTCCTGTACATTTATATACTGTACTGTGTGTGTATATACCTCCTGTACATCTATATACTGTACTGTGTGTGTATATACCTCCTGTACATCTATATACTGTACTGTGTGTATATACCTCCTGTACATCTATATACTGTACTGTGTGTATATACCTCCTGTACGTCTATATACTGTACTGTGTGTATATACCTCCTGTACGTCTATATACTGTACTGTGTGGATATACCTCCTGTACGTCTATATACTGTACTGTGTGGATATACCTCCTGTACGTCTATATACTGTACTGTGTGGATATACCTCCTGTACGTCTATATACTGTACTGTGTGTATATATACCTCCTGTACATCTATATACTGTACTGTGTGTGTGTATATACCTCCTGTACATCTATATACTGTACTGTGTGTATATACCTCCTGTACATCTATATACTGTACTGTGTGTGTGTGTATATACCTCCTGTACATCTAAATACTGTCGCTCTGGGGACTGGTCCGCCACTGTTGCTCTGGGGACTGGTCCGCCACTGACACTCTTTATCTCATTGCAGGTTGTATCTGTGCGGAGAATGATCGGCGTCCTTCAGATACCCCAGGTGAGGTATCCACAACACCTGTATCCAAAAACATGGGGGAACGATCATTATCATCATAGCGCCCCCTTCACCTCCATTACTGCAGTACAGGACCGATCATCATGATGGTCTATAAGACGTGCCGTACAGCGCCCCCTTCACATCCATTACTGCAGTACAGGACCGGTCTACGTGATGGTCTATAAGACGTGCCGTACAGCGCCCCCTTCACCCCCATTACTGCAGTACAGAACTGCTCATCATGATGGTCTATAAGACGTGCCGTACAGCGCCCCCTTCACCCCCATTACTGCAGTACAGAACTGCTCATCATGATGGTCTATAAGACGTGCCGTACAGCGCCCCCTTCGCCTCCATTACTGCAGTACAGGACCGGTCATCATGATGGTCTATAAGACGTGCCGTACAGCGCCCCCTTCACATCCATTACTGCAGTACAGGACCGGTCATCATGATGGTCTATAAGACGTGCCGTACAGCGCCCCCTTCACCCCCATTACTGCAGTACAGAACTGCTCATCATGATGGTCTATAAGACGTGCCGTACAGCGCCCCCTTCGCCTCCATTACTGCAGTACAGGACCGGTCATCATGATGGTCTATAAGACGTGCCGTACAGCGCCCCCTTCACATCCATTACTGCAGTACAGGACCGGTCTACGTGATGGTCTATAAGACGTGCCGTACAGCGCCCCCTTCACCCCCATTACTGCAGTACAGGACTGCTCATCATGATGGTCTATAAGACGTGCCGTACAGCGCCCCCTTCGCCTCCATTACTGCAGTACAGGACCGGTCATCATGATGGTTTATAAGACGTGCCGTACAGCGCCCCCTTCACCTCCATTACTGCAGTACAGGACCGGGCATCATGATGGTCTATAAGACGTGCCGTACAGCGCCCCCTTCACCCCCATTACTGCAGTACAGGACCGGGCATCATGATGGTCTATAAGACGTGCCGTACAGCGCCCCCTTCACCCCCATTACTGCAGTACAGGACTGCTCATCATGATGGTCTATAAGACGTGCCGTACAGCGCCCCCTTCACCTCCATTACTGCAGTACAGGACCGATCATCATGATGGTCTATAAGACGTGCCGTACAGCACCCCCATCACCTCCATTACTGCAGTACAGGACCGGTCATCATGATGGTCTATAAGACGTGCCGTACAGCACCCCCTTCACCTCCATTACTGCAGTACAGGATCGGTCATCATGATGGTCTATAAGACGTGCCGTACAGCGCCCCCTTCACCCCCATTACTGCAGTACAGGACCGATCATCATGATGGTCTATAAGACATGCCGTACAGCGCCCCCTTCACCTCCATTACTGCAGTACAGGACCGGTCATCATGATGGTCTATAAGACGTGCCGTACAGCGCCCCCCTTCACCTCCATTACTGCAGTACAGGGCCGGTCATCATGATGGTCTATAAGACGTGCCGTACAGCACCCCCTTCACCTCCATTACTGCAGTACAGGACCGGTCATCATGATGGTCTATAAGACGTGCCGTACAGCGCCCCCTTCACCCCCATTACTGCAGTACAGGACCAGTCATGTCGTCATGATGGTTTTAAAGACGTGCCGTACAGTGCCCCCTTCACCTCCATTACTGCAGTACAGGACCGCTCATCATGATGGTCTATAAGACGTACCGTACAGCGCCCCCTTCACCCCCATTACTGCAGTACAGGACCAGTCATGTAGTCATGATGGTTTTAAAGACGTGCCGTACAGTGCCCCTTCACCTCCATTACTGCAGTACAGGACCGCTCATCATGATGGTCTATAAGACGTACCGTACAGCGCCCCCTTCACCCCCATTACTGCAGTACAGGACCAGTCATGTCGTCATGATGGTTTTAAAGACGTGCCGTACAGTGCCCCTTCACCTCCATTACTGCAGTACAGGACCGCTCATCATGATGGTCTATAAGACGTACCGTACAGCGCCCCCTTCACCCCCATTACTGCAGTACAGGACCAGTCATGTCGTCATGATGGTTTTAAAGACGTGCCGTACAGTACCCCCTTCACCTCCATTACTGCAGTACAGGACCGCTCATCATGATGGTCTATAAGACGTGTCGTACAGTGCCCCCTTCACCCCCATTACTGAAGTACAGGACCGGTCATCATGATGGTCTATAAGACGTACCCTACAGCACCCCCTTCACCCCCATTACTGCAGTACAGGACCGGGCATCATGATGGTCTATAAGACGTGCCGTACAGTGCCCCCTTCACCCCCATTACTGCAGTACAGGACCGGGCATCATGATGGTCTATAAGACGTGCCGTACAGTGCCCCCTTCACCTCCATTACTGCAGTACAGGATCGCTCATCATGATGGTCTATAAGACATGCCGTACAGCACCCCCTTCACCTCCATTACTGCAGTACAGGACCGGTCATCATAATGGTCTATAAGGCGTGCAGGAGAGCGCCCCCCTTCACCCCCATTACTGCAGTACAGGATCGCTCATCATGATGGTCTATAAGGCGTACCGTACAGCACCCCTTCACCCCCATTACTGCAGTACAGGACCGGTCATCATGATGGTCTATAAGACGTACCATACAGCACCCCCTTCACATTCATTACTGTAGTACAGGACCGGTCATCATGATGGTCTATAAGACATGCCGTACAGCACCCCCTTCACCTCCATTACTGCAGTACAGGACCGGTCATCATGATGGTCTATAAGGCGTGCAGGAGAGCGCCTCCCTTCACCCCCATTACTGCAGTACAGGATCGCTCATCATGATGGTCTATAAGGCGTGCCGTACAGCACCCCCTTCACCCCCATTACTGCAGTACAGGACCGGTCATCATGATGGTCTATAAGACGTACCCTACAGCACCCCCTTCACATTCATTACTGTAGTACAGGACCGGTCATCATGATGGTCTAAAAGATGTGCTGTACAGCGCCCCCTTTCTGTTGTCGCCGTGCTCACATGGAGCTTCTTACTTTATTAACCCTTTTCTTCCCCTCAGTTTTCCAGTAACGATGTCCGGACCGTTGACTGAGAAGACCCCCATGTCCGGCCTCACCCTCAGCCTCCTCACCTCCCACAATGACCTCCTGTCTTCAAAGAGTCGTCAGATCTATGCCCACACTGACCTGCAGAGTGCCATGGGCTTGGTGAGCGCAGAACTGGGCTGCGGGGCCCCATCAGACCGCACCAACCCAAAATGGCTGAAAGAAGGCCAGAACCACCTACGTAAGGCGGCAGAGCACGAGAAAGAAGATCAGAATTGCAACCCAAATCCGGAGCGAACCAACAAGGACTGGACCAACCGGAACCAAGAGAAGGACGAGAAGAGGACGGAGGAACTGGAGGTGTCGGCGCTCAACTGCGTCAACCGCAGCAGCATAAACCTGTCCCCTCTGCTCATCCAAGACGGAGAAGAGGATGATGAAGATGACCTGACCCCGGCCCAGAGTGAAGTAACCGACCCTATCACCACCGAGACCTCTGAGCTCAGCTCAGAATTGGCGCAGGACAACGGGAAGGCCAGAGAGACCGGACGCAGCGCCAGCCTCCTCTTCGGCATGAGGAACACCGGAGGAAGCGATGAGGATTCCAGCTGGGCCACCCTGTCCCAAGGAAGCCCGTCCTATGGTTCCCCTGACGACACAGGTACGAGGGGATTGTACGGTGTGTTGTCTGTGGTAGTCATGGTTCTGTGGAGGGGATTGTGGGCTGTGTAGTCTGGGAGTGGGTGTGGTTCTGTGGACGGGATTGTGGGGTGTGTAGACTAGGGTGGGTGTGGTTCTGTGGGGTGTGTAGTATGGGGTGGGCGTGGTTCTGTTTGGTGTGTGGTTCTGTGGAGGGGATTGTGGGGTGTGTAGTCCGGGGTGGGCGTGGTTCCTTGGGTGTGTAGTCTGTGGTGGGCATGGTTCTGTAGGGTGTGTAGTCTGTGGTGGGCGTGGTCCTGTAAGCTGTGTAGTCTGTGGTGGGCGTGGTTCTGTAGGGTGTGTAGTCTGTGGTGGGTGTGGTTCTGTAGGGTGTATAGTCTGTGGTGGGCGTGGTTCTGTAGGGGGTGTAGTCTGTGGTTCTGTGGGGTGTGTAGTCTGTGGTGGGCGTGCTTCTGGGGGGGGGTGTAGTCCGTGGTGGGTGTGGTTCTGGGGGGGTGTAGTCTGTGGTGGGCGTGGTTCTGTGGGGTGTGTAGTCCGTGGTTGGCGTGCTTCTGTGGGGTGTGTAGTCCGTGGTGGGCGTGCTTCTGTGGGGTGTGTAGTCCGTGGTGGTCATGGGTCTGTGCCCGATTAGGTTCTGCTCTAGGTGGGCACTACGTGGCGGATGATTGGGGTGACACGTACTTGTTCTTTGCAGATTGCTTCTGGCCACGGAACGCCCTGGATGTGGACTCTGATCTGCCCTCGGGGTGGATGCGGGTGCAGGACACCTCAGGAACCTACTACTGGCACGTACCTACTGGGACCACACAATGGGAGCCGCCCTCAGATCTGGGCAGTGGAGAGCCAAAGATATACTCGCCCTCCACCGAGCAGATGCCCACAGAGGAGGAAGTATGCCCTATATAAAGTGTGTACCCGACTGTATACTGTAGGGTGTGCCTGTATATAACATCCACCTCTTATTGTCTCCATGGAGATCTCACAGGAGGAGATGGCGGACTACAGCGAGGCCGAAGAGGTGACCTTCCACATCAACACCCTGAGCCTAAGGTGTGACCCCGGGTATTGTATCCTCGGTGTACAGGTGACCCTGTGGTGGGAGGGGCTTACACTGTATACTGTATCCTCGGCGTATAGGTGACCCTGTGGTGGGAGGGGCTTACACTGTATACTGTATCATCGGTGTATAGGTGACCCTGTGGTGGGAGGGGCTTACACTGTATATTGTATCCTCGGTGTACAGGTGACCCTGTGGTGGGAGGGGCTTACACTGTATACTGTATCCTCGGTGTACGGGTGACCCTGTGGTGGGAGGGGCTTACACTGTATATTGTATCCTCGGTGTACAGGTGACCCTGTGGTGGGAGGGGCTTACACTGTATATTGTATCCTCGGTGTACGGTGACCCTGTGGTGGGAGGGGCTTACACTGTATATTATATCCTCGGTGTACGGTGACCCTGTGGTGGGAGGGGCTTACACTGTATATTGTATCCTCGGTGTACGGTGACCCTGTGGTGGGAGGGGCTTACACTGTATACTGTATCCTCGGTGTACGGGTGACCCTGTGGTGGGAGGGGCTTACACTGTATATTGTATCCTCGGTGTATAGGTGACCCTGTGGTGGGAGGAGCTTACACTGTATATTGTATCCTCGGTGTACGGGTGACCCTGTGGTGGGAGGGGCTTACACTGTATATTGTATCCTCGGTGTACGGTGACCCTGTGGTGGGAGGGGCTTACACTGTATACTGTATCCTCGGTGTATAGGTGACCCTGTGGTGGGACGGGCTCTGTATATTGTATCCTCGGTGTACGGGTGACCCTGTGGTGGGAGGGGCTTACACTGTATATTGTATCCTCGGTGTACAGGTGACCCTGTGGTGGGAGGGGCTTACACTGTATATTGTATCCTCGGTGTACGGTGACCCTGTGGTGGGAGGGGCTTACACTGTATATTGTATCCTCAGTGTACAGGTGACCCTGTGGTGGGAGGGGCTTACACTGTATATTGTATCCTCAGTGTACAGGTGACCCTGTGGTGGGAGGGGCTTACACTGTATATTGTATCCTCGGTGTACGGTGACCCTGTGGTGGGAGGGGCTTACACTGTATATTGTATCCTCAGTGTACAGGTGACCCTGTGGTGGGAGGGGCTTACACTGTATATTGTATCCTCGGTGTACAGGTGACCCTGTGGTGGGAGGGGCTTACACTGTATAATGTATCCTCTCTGTATGGGTCACCCTGTAATGGGAGGGGCTTACACTGTATATTGTATCCTCGGTGTACGGTGACCCTGTGGTGGGAGGGACTTACACTGTATACTGTATCCTCGGTGTACGGGTGACCCTGTGGTGGGAGGGGCTTACACTGTATATTGTATCCTTGGTGTACTGGTGACCCTGTGGTTGGAGGGGCTTACACTGTATAGTGTATCCCCTGTGTACGGGTGACCCTGTGGTGGGAGGGGCTTACACTGTATAGTGTATCCCCTGTGTACGGGTGACCCTGTGGTGGGAGGGGCTTACACTGTATATTGTATCCTCGGTGTACGAGTGACCCTGTGGTGGGAGGGGCTTACTCTGTATATTGTATCCTCGGTGTACGAGTGACCCTGTGGTGGGAGGGGCTTACACTGTATATTGTATCCTCGGTGTACGGGTGACCCTGTGGTGGGAGGGGCTTACGCTGTATACTGTATCCTCGGTGTACGGGTGACCCTGTGGTGGGAGGGGCTTACACTGTATATTGTATCCTCGGTGTACGGGTGACCCTGTGGTGGGAGGGGCTTACACTGTATATTGTATCCTCTGTGTATGGGTGACCCTGTGGTGGGATGGGCTTACACTGTATATTGTATCCTCGGTGTACGGGTGACCTTGTGGTGGGAGGGGCTTACACTGTATTGTATCCTCGGTGGACGGGTGACCCTGTGGTGGGAGGGGCTTACACTGTATATTGTATCCTCGGTGTACGGGTGACCCTGTGGTGGGAGGGGCTTACACTGTATATTGTATCCTCGGTGTACGGGTGACCCTGTGGTAGGAGGGGCTTACACTGTATATTATATACACAAAAAGGAAATCGAGTTCAAACAACTCCTTAATTAAAATCATGATTTTATTAATACAAATTTTAAAAAGCAATGTGAACAGACGCCAATAATTGAAATTGGGATTAGGTTAGGTTCCAGTACAAAAAAGTAGGGCTACTGCCAGCTGCAATGGGCTAACATATAATATGATGTAACAAGTAATTAATATAATATCTAAGAGAACTGCACTGCATATCAGTTATTGCTACTAAAGTGCTCTATATACGGTATTCAAAGTATACACTGACCACAATTGTGGGTATAATAGGATATAAATTAGTGCAAACAAATAGAAATAGATTTCAACTCGCATGTGCATATATATACAAAAATATAATATTGCGCAATTGAGTACCTCTTGATAAAGGGAAACCGAAACGATCGTAGGGGTCTGGGCTCTGCAGCCTAACATGGGTAAGCTTACTATATGCACTTTATCTTACTAGTCTCTGTGTCTCTCTGCAGTCTGCATGGATCCATAGATAAGCGCTTGTGTTACCACTATATTATCACACTATCATTGCGCAATATTATATTTTTGTATATATATGCACATGCGAGTTGAAATCTATTTCTATTTGTTTGCACTAATTTATATCCTATTATACCCACAATTGTGGTCAGTGTATACTTTGAATACCGTATATAGAGCACTTTAGTAGCAATAACTGATATGCAGTGCAGTTCTCTTAGATATTATATTAATTACTTGTTACATCATATTATATGGTAGCCCATTGCAGCTGGCAGTAGCCCTACTTTTTTGTACTGGAACCTAACCTAATCCCAATTTCAATTATTGGCGTCTGTTCACATTGCTTTTTAAAATTTGTATTAATAAAATCATGATTTTAATTAAGGAGTTGTTTGAACTCGATTTCCTTTTTGTGTATATGGTATTATGAGTTCTCCTGTGTCCATGCAGGAATTAGTGTGCCCCCGATTGTATGCCTTAGAGGCAAGGGGTGATCATGCACGTTTAATACTAGGACCTGTATTAATTACACTGTATATTGTATCCTCTGTGTATGGGTCACCCTGTTGTAGGAGGGGCTTACACTGTATATTGTATCCTCTGTGTATGGGTCACCCTGTGGTAGGAGGGGCTTACACTGTATATTGTATCCTCTGTGTATGGGTCACCCTGTGGTAGGAGGGGCTTACACTGTATATTGTATCCTCTGTGTATGGGTCACCCTGTGGTAGGAGGGGCTTACACTGTATATTGTATCCTCTGTGTATGGGTCACCCTGTGGTAGGAGGGGCTTACACTGTATATTGTATCCTCTGTGTATGGGTCACCCTGTGGTAGGAGGGGCTTACACTGTATATTGTATCCTCTGTGTATGGGTCACCCTGTGGTAGGAGGGGCTTACACTGTATATTGTATCCTCTGTGTATGGGTCACCCTGTGGTAGGAGGGGCTTACACTGTATATTGTATCCTCTGTGTATGGGTCACCCTGTGGTAGGAGGGGCTTACACTGTATATTGTATCCTCTGTGTATGGGTCACCCTGTGGTAGGAGGGGCTTACACTGTATATTGTATCCTCTGTGTATGGGTCACCCTGTGGTGGGAGGGGCTTACACTGTATATTGTATCCTCTGTGTATGGGTGACCCTGTGGTGGGAGGGGCTTACACTGTATATTGTATCCTCTGTGAATGGGTGACCCTGTGGTGGGAGGGGTTTACACTGTATATTGTATCCTCTGCGTACAGGTCACCCTGCAGTGGGAGGGGCTTTAATGGCATATTGTATTCCCATCTTCTCTTTTTTTTCCCCCCACAGCTCTATTGACTCTTCAGAAGAAAAGGGGCCACATCTGCCCTCTGATTCAGGGCCCCAGGTATGTGGATCGCAAGTGCAGCATTGTATTGGGGGGGGGAGTCTTGTGGGGTATCTTCCCCTGTGGGGTGTGTATTGTGGGGTATCTTCCCCTGTGGGGTGTGTATTGTGGGGTATCTTCCCCTGTGGGGTGTGTATTGTGGGGTATCTTCCCCTGTGGGGTGTGTATTGTGGGGTATCTTCCCCTGTGGGGTGTGTATTGTGGGGTATCTTCCCCTGTGGGGTGTGTATTGTGGGGTATCTTCCCCTGTGGGGTGTGTATTGTGGGGTATCTTCCCCTGTGGGGTGTGTATTGTGGGGTATCTTCCCCTGTGGGGTGTGTATTGTGGGGTATCTTCCCCTGTGGGGTGTGTATTGTGGGGTATCTTCCCCTGTGGGGTGTGTATTGTGGGGTATCTTCCTCTGTGGGGTGTGTATTGTGGGGTATCTTCCCCTGTGGGGTGTGTATTGTGGGGTATCTTCCCCTGTGGGGTGTGTATTGTGGGGTATCTTCCCCTGTGGGGTGTGTATTGTGGGGTATCTTCCTCTGTGGGGTGTGTATTGTGGGGTAGCTTCCCCTGTGGGGTGTGTATTGTGGGGTAGCTTCCCCTGTGGGGTGTGTATTGTGGGGTAGCTTCCCCTGTGGGGTGTGTATTGTGGGGTAGCTTCCCCTGTGGGGTGTGTATTGTGGGGTAGCTTCCCCTGTGGGGTGTGTATTGTGGGGTAGCTTCCCCTGTGGGGTGTGTATTGTGGGGTAGCTTCCCCTGTGGGGTGTGTATTGCGGGGTAGCTTCCCCTGTGGGGTGTGTATTGCGGGGTAGCTTCCCCTGTGGGGTGTGTATTGCGGGGTAGCTTCCCCTGTGGGGTGTGTATTGCGGGGTAGCTTCCCCTGTGGGGTGTGTATTGCGGGGTAGCTTCCCCTTTGGGGTGTGTATTGTGGGGTAGCTTCCCCTGTGGGGTGTGTATTGTGGGGTAGCTTCCCCTGTGGGGTGTGTATTGTGGGGTAGCTTCCCCTGTGGGGTGTGTATTGCGGGGGAGCTTCCCCTGTGGGGTGTGTATTGCGGGGTAGCTTCCCCTGTGGGGTGTGTATTGTGGGGTAGCTTCCCCTTTGGGGTGCGTATTGCGGGGTGGCTTCCCCTGTGGGGTGTGTATTGTGGGGTGGCTTCCCCTGTGGGGTGTGGATTGTGGGGTGGCTTCCTCTGTGGGGTGTGGATTGTGGGGTGGCTTCCCCTGTGGGGTGTGGATTGTGGGGTGGCTTCCCCTGTGGGGTGTGTATTGTGGGGTAGCTTCCCCTGTGGGGTGTGTATTGTGGGGTAGCTTCCCCTGTGGGGTGTGTATTGTGGGGTAGCTTCCCCTGTGGGGTGTGTATTGTGGGGTAGCTTCCCCTGTGGGGCTGTGCATTGGGGGGGGGGGCTCTTCCTCCTCCTCTGAGGGTCTCTGTATTGGGGGGGGGCTCTTCCTCCTCTGAGGGTCTCTGTATTGGGGGGCTCTTCCTCCTCCTCTGAGGGTCTCTGTATTGGGGGGGGGCTCCTCTTCCTCCTCTGAGGGTCTCTGTATTGGGGGGCTCTTCCTCCTCTGAGGGTCTCTGTATTGGGGGGCTCTTCCTCCTCCTCTGAGGGTCTCTGTATTGGGGGACTCCTCCTCCTCTGAGGGTCTCTGTATTGGGGGGGGCTCCTCCTCCTCTGAGGGTCTCTGTATTGGGGGGGGCTCCTCCTCCTCTGAGGGTCTCTGTATTGGGGGGGGGGCTCCTCCTCCTCTGAGGGTCTCTGTATTGGGGGGGGCTCCTCCTCCTCTGAGGGTCTCTGTATTGGGGGGGGGGCTCTTCCTCCTCCTCTGAGGGTCTCTGTATTGGGGGGGGGCTCTTCCTCCTCCTCCTCTGAGGGTCTCTGTATTGGGGGGGGACTCTTCCTCCTCCTCTGAGGGTCTCTGTATTGGGGGGCTCTTCCTCCTCCTCTGAGGGTCTCTGTATTGGGGGGGCTCCTCCTCCTCTGAGGGTCTCTGTATTGGGGGGCTCCTCCTCCTCTGAGGGTCTCTGTATTGGTGGGCTCTTCCTCCTCTGAGGGTCTCTGTATTGGGGGGGCTCCTCCTCCTCTGAGGGTCTCTGTATTGGGGGGGCTCCTCCTCCTCTGAGGGTCTCTGTATTGGGGGGCTCCTCCTCCTCTGAGGGTCTCTGTTTTGGGGGGGGCTCCTCCTCCTCTGAGGGTCTCTGTTTTGGGGGGGCTCCTCCTCCTCTGAGGGTCTCTGTATTGGGGGGGGCTCCTCCTCCTCTGAGGGTCTCTGTATTGGGGGGGGCTCCTCCTCCTCTGAGGGTCTCTGTATTGGGGGGCTCCTCCTCCTCCTCCTCTGAGGGTCTCTGTATTGGGGGGCTCCTCCTCCTCCTCTGAGGGTCTCTGTATTGGGGGGCTCCTCCTCTGAGGGTCTCTGTATTGGGGGGCTCTTCCTCCTCCTCTGAGGGTCTCTGTATTGGGGGGCTCCTCCTCCTCCTCTGAGGGTCTCTGTATTGGGGGGCTCCTCCTCCTCCTCTGAGGGTCTCTGTATTGGGGGGCTCCTCCTCTGAGGGTCTCTGTATTGGGGGGCTCCTCCTCTGAGGGTCTCTGTATTGGGGGGCTCCTCCTCCTCCTCTGAGGGTCTCTGTATTGGGGGGCTCCTCCTCCTCTGAGGGTCTCTGTATTGGGGGGCTCCTCCTCCTCTGAGGGTCTCTGTATTGGGGGGCTCCTCCTCCTCTGAGGGTCTCTGTATTGGGGGGGGCTCCTCCTCCTCTGAGGGTCTCTGTATTGGGGGGGGGGCTCCTCCTCCTCTGAGGGTCTCTGTATTGGGGGGCTCCTCCTCCTCCTCTGAGGGTCTCTGTATTGGGGGGGCTCCTCCTCCTCCTCTGAGGGTCTCTATTGGTGTCTTGCAGAGGTTCCCGGTTTGCTCCCTTGGTTGGGTGGAGATGACGGAGGAGGACTTGGCCCCGGGCCGCAGCAGTGTGGCCGTGAATAGCTGCATCCGACAATTATCTGTTCACAACCAGAGTCTGACACAGGTAAGTCTCCTCATTGGCGCCCCCTGCCTGCATCTAGTCATAGTCTGTCACATGAAGGATTTGCGCTCTTGTATTTAAAAGAGCAATGACCGTAACACAGGCATAGTTTGGGGCTTGGTTGGGTGGGGCAGGGGGTCACCTGGTGACCTTCAGTATTATGATCTTCAGGGGGTTTACCTATTAGATGATAGGAGGTGGGACCAGTGATGACCCCTCAGTATTGTGATCTTCAGGGGATTTACCTATTAGATGATATGAGGTGGGGCCAGTGATGACCCCTCAGTATTGTGATCTTCAGGGGATTTACCTATTAGATGATATGAGGTGGGGCCAATGATGACCCCTCAGTATTGTGATCTTCAGGGGGTTTACCTATTAGATGACAGGAGGTGGGGCCAGTGATGACCCCTCAGTATTGTGATCTTCAGGGGATTTACCTATTAGATGATATGAGGTGGGGCCAGTGATGATCCCTCAGTATTGTGATCTTCAGGGGGTTTACCTATTAGATGATAGGAGGTGGGGCCAGTGATGACCCCTCAGTATTGTGATCTTCAGGGGGTTTACCTATTAGATGATAGGAGGTGGGACCAGTGATGACCCCTCAGTATTGTGATCTTCAGGGGGTTTACCTATTAGATGATATGAGGTGGGGCCAGTGATGATCCCTCAGTATTGTGATCTTCAGGGGGTTTACCTATTAGATGATATGAGGTGGGGCCAGTGATGATCCCTCAGTATTGTGATCTTCAGGGGGTTTACCTATTAGATGATATGAGGTGGGGCCAGTGATGACCCCTCAGTATTGTGATCTTCAGGGGGTTTACCTATTAGATGACAGGAGGTGGGACCAGTGATGACCCCTCAGTATTGTGATCTTCAGGGGATTTACCTATTAGATGATATGAGGTGGGGCCAGTGATGATCCCTCAGTATTGTGATCTTCAGGGGGTTTACCTATTAGATGATAGGAGGTGGGGCCAGTGATGACCCCTCAGTATTGTGATCTTCAGGGGGTTTACCTATTAGATGACAGGAGGTGGGACCAGTGATGACCCCTCAGTATTGTGATCTTCAGGGGGTTTACCTATTAGATGATATGTGGTGGGGCCCGTGATGACTCCTCAGTATGGTGATCTTCAGGGGGTTTACCTATTAGATGATAGGAGGTGGGACCAGTGATGACCCCTCAGTATTGTGATCTTCAGGGGGTTTACCTATTAGATGACAGGAGGTGGGACCAGTGATGACCCCTCAGTATTGTGATCTTCAGGGGGTTTACCTATTAGATGATATGAGGTGGGGCCAGTGATGACCCCTCAGTATTGTGATCTTCAGGGGGTTTACCTATTAGATGATATGAGGTGGGGCCAGTGATGACCCCTCAGTATTGTGATCTTCAGGGGGTTTACCTATTAGATGATAGGAGGTGGGACCAGTGATGACCCCTCAGTATTGTGATCTTCAGGGGATTTACCTATTAGATGATATGAGGTGGGGCCAGTGATGATCCCTCAGTATTATGATCTTCAGGGGGTTTACCTATTAGATGATAGGAGGTGGGGCCAATGATGACCCCTCAGTATTGTGATCTTCAGGGGGTTTACCTATTAGATGATAGGAGGTGGGGCCAGTGATGACCCCTCAGTATTGTGATCTTCAGGGGGTTTACCTATTAGATGATAGGAGGTGGGACCAGTGATGACCCCTCAGTATTGTGATCTTCAGGGGGTTTACCTATTAGATGACAGGAGGTGGGACCAGTGATGACCCCTCAGTATTGTGATCTTCAGGGGGTTTACCTATTAGATGATATGAGGTGGGGCCAGTGATGACCCCTCAGTATTGTGATCTTCAGGGGGTTTACCTATTAGATGATAGGAGGTGGGGCCAGTGATGACCCCTCAGTATTGTGATCTTCAGGGGGTTTACCTATTAGATGATATGAGGTGGGGCCAGTGATGACCCCTCAGTATTGTGATCTTCAGGGGGTTTACCTATTAGATGATAGGAGGTGGGGCCAGTGATGATCCCTCAGTATTGTGATCTTCAGGGGGTTTACCTATTAGATGATAGGAGGTGGGGCCAGTGATGACCCCTCAGTATTGTGATCTTCAGGGGGTTTACCTATTAGATGATAGGAGGTGGGGCCAGTGATGCCCCCTCAGTATTGTGATCTTCAGGGGGTTTACCTATTAGATGATAGAAGGTGGGGCCAGTGATGACCCCTCAGTATTGTGATCTTCAGGGGGTTTACCTATTAGATGATATGAGGTGGGGCCAGTGATGACCCCTCAGTATTGTGATCTTCAGGGGATTTACCTATTAGATGATAGGAGGTGGGGCCAGTGATGACCCCTCAGTATTGTGATCTTCAGGGGATTTACCTATTAGATGATAGGAGGTGGGGCCAGTGATGACCCCTCAGTATTGTGATCTTCAGGGGATTTACCTATTAGATGATAGGAGGTGGGACCAGTGATGACCCCTTAGTATTGTGATCTTCAGGGGGTTTACCTATTAGATGATATGAGGTGGGGCCAGTGATGACCCCTCAGTATTGTGATCTTCAGGGGGTTTACCTATTAGATGATATGAGGTGGGGCCAGTGATGATCCCTCAGTATTGTGATCTTCAGGGGGCTTACCTATTAGATGATATGTGGTGGGGCCCGTGATGCCCCTCTGTACCCGTTGCCCCTTACATCAGGGTAATGTTCCCTATTGTATTCCGCAGGGGAAGGAGATGCTTCTGGTGCTGGATGAGGACTCTCTGAAGCTCTACGACTCCTCCGGGCAGACATTACTGCACTCGCAGCCCATCGTCAGTATCCGGGTGTGGGGTGTGGGCAGAGATGATGGCAGGTGAGGGCCAGGGGGCCCTGGCTTCTTTTTTAACCCCCTTACTGACCAGCCCCTTTCTTATTGCTAAACCTCTCCCCTTCTCCTTTTTATTTTACTGCTGCTGTTGGACACAGAGAGAGGTATAGTATATAATATAGTGTATATAGGGAGGCACTGCTAATGGATGTGTATAGGAGATGTAATGTATAGGTGTGGCGTGTGTGTAGTGTATATGTGTCTAGAGGGTGTAGTGTATATGGGTGTAGTGTATATGTGTCTAGAGGGTGTAGTGTATATGGGTGTAGTGTATATGGGTGTAGTGTATATGGGTGTAGTGTATATGGGTGTAGTGTATATGGGTGTAGTGTATATGGGTGTAGTGTATATGTGTCTAGAGGGTGTAGTGTATATGGGTGTAGTGTATATGTGTCTAGAGGGTGTAGTGTATATGGGTGTAGTGTATATGGGTGTAGTGTATATGTGTCTAGAGGGTGTAGTGTATATGGGTGTAGTGTATATGTGTCTAGAGGGTGTAGTGTATATGGGTGTAGTGTATATGTGTCTAGAGGGTGTAGTGTATATGTGTCTAGAGGGTGTAGTGTATATGTGTCTAGAGGGTGTAGTGTATATGGGTGTAGTGTATATGGGTGTAGTGTATATGTGTCTAGAGGGTGTAGTGTATATGGGTGTAGTGTATATGTGTCTAGAGGGTGTAGTGTATATGGGTGTAGTGTATATGGGTGTAGTGTATATGGGTGTAGTGTATATGGGTGTAGTGTATATGGGTGTAGTGTATATGTGTCTAGAGGGTGTAGTGTATATGTGTCTAGAGGGTGTAGTGTATATGTGTCTAGAGGGTGTAGTGTATATGGGTGTAGTGTATATGGGTGTAGTGTATATGGGTGTAGTGTATATGGGTGTAGTGTATATGGGTGTAGTGTATATGTGTCTAGAGGGTGTAGTGTATATGGGTGTAGTGTATATGTGTCTAGAGGGTGTAGTGTATATGTGTCTAGAGTATATGTGTCTAGAGGGTGTAGTGTATATGTGTCTAGAGGGTGTAGTGTATATGGGTGTAGTGTATATGGGTGTAGTGTATATGTGTCTAGAGGGTGTAGTGTATATGGGTGTAGTGTATATGGGTGTAGTGTATATGGGTGTAGTG
The DNA here is from genome assembly GCF_029499605.1 of Hyla sarda. NCBI lineage: Eukaryota > Metazoa > Chordata > Amphibia > Anura > Hylidae > Hyla > Hyla sarda. The sequence continues at coordinate 177,835 of NW_026607614.1, forward strand.
TATATGGGTGTAGTGTATATGGGTGTAGTGTATATGGGTGTAGTGTATATGGGTGTAGTGTATATGGGTGTAGTGTATATGTGTCTAGAGGGTGTAGTGTATATGGGTGTAGTGTATATGTCTAGAGGGTGTAGTGTATATGGGTGTAGTGTATATGTGTCTAGAGGGTGTAGTGTATATGGGTGTAGTGTATATGTGTCTAGAGGGTGTAGTGTATATGGGTGTAGTGTATATGTGTCTAGAGGGTGTAGTGTATATGGGTGTAGTGTATATGTGTCTAGAGGGTGTAGTGTATATGTGTCTAGAGGGTGTAGTGTATATGGGTGTAGTGTATATGTGTCTAGAGGGTGTAGTGTATATGTGTCTAGAGGGTGTAGTGTATATGTGTCTAGAGGGTGTAGTGTTTATGGGTGTAGTGTTTATGGGTGTAGTGTTTATGGGTGTAGTTTATATGGGTGTAGTTTATATGGGTGTAGTTTATATGGGTGTAGTGTATATGGGTGTAGTGTATATGTGTGTAGTGGGTGTAGTGTATATGTGTGTAGTGTATATGTGTGTAGTGGGTGTAGTGTATATGTGTGTAGTGGGTGTAGTGTATATGGGTGTAGTGTATATGGGTGTAGTGGGTGTAGTGTATATGTGTGTAGTGGGTGTAGTGTATATGGGTGTAGTGTATATGGGTGTAGTGGGTGTAGTGTATATGTGTGTAGTGGGTGTAGTGTATATGTGTGTAGTGGGTGTAGTGTATATTTGTGTAGTGGGTGTAGTGTATATTTGTGTAGTGGGTGTAGTGTAGATTTGTATAGTGGGTGTAGTGTAGATTTGTATAGTGGGTGTAGTGTAGATTTGTATAGTGGGTGTAGTGTAGATTTGTATAGTGGGTGTAGTGTAGATTTGTGTAGTGGGTGTAGTGTATATTTGTGTAGTGTATATTTATTTTTGTAGTGTATGTGTGTGTATGTTGGTAGTGGGTGTAGTGTATATTTGTGTAGTGGGTGTAGTGTATATTTGTGTAGTGGGTGTAGTGTATGTGTGTGTATGTTGGTAGTGGGTGTAGTGTATATTTGTGTAGTGGGTGTAGTGTATATTTGTGTAGTGGGTGTAGTGTATATTTGTGTAGTGGGTGTAGTGTATCTGTTTGTAGTGGGTGTAGTGGATATTTATTTTTGTAGTGTATGTGTGTGTATGTTGGTAGTGGGTGTAGTGTATATGTGTCTAGAGGATATAGTGTATATGGGTGTAGTGTATATGTGTCTAGAGGGTGTAGTGTATATGTGTCTAGAGGGTGTAGTGTATATGGGTGTAGTGTATATGGGTGTAGTGTATATGGGTGTAGTGTATATGTGTCTAGATGGTGTAGTGTATATGGGTGTAGTGTATATGGGTGTAGTGTATATGGGTGTAGTGTATATGTGTCTAGAGGGTGTAGTGTATATGGGTGTAGAGGGTGTAGTGTATATGGGTGTAGAGGGTGTAGTGTATATGTGTCTAGAGGGTGTAGTGTATATGGGTGTAGTGTATATGGGTGTAGTGTATATGGGTGTAGTGTATATGTGTCTAGAGGGTGTAGTGTATATGGGTGTAGTGTATATGTGTCTAGAGGGTGTAGTGTATATTGGTGTAGTGTATATGGGTGTAGTGTATATGGGTGTAGTGTATATGTGTCTAGAGGGTGTAGTGTTTATGGGTGTAGTTTATATGGGTGTAGTGTATATGGGTGTTGTGTATATGTTTGTAGTGAGTGTTGTGTATATGTTTGTAGTGAGTGTTGTGTATATGTTTGTAGTGAGTGTAGTGTATATGTGTGTAGTGGGTGTAGTGTATATGGGTGTAGTGGGTGTAGTGTATTTGTGTAGTGGGTGTAGTGTATATTTGTGTAGTGGGTGTAGTGTATATTTGTGTAGTGTATATTTGTGTAGTGGGTGTAGTGTATATTTGTGTAGTGGGTGTAGTGTATATTTGTGTAGTGTATATTTGTGTAGTGGGTGTAGTGTATATGTGGGGAGTGTGTGTAGTGTATATGTTTGTAGTGGGTGTAGTGTATATTTCTTTGTGTAGTGTATGTGTGTGTGTAGTGTGTATGTCTAGTGGGTGTAGTGTATATGTGTGTAGTGGGTGTAGTGCATATTTGTGTAGTGGGTGTAGTGTATATTTGTGTAGTGGGTGTAGTGTATATTTGTGTAGTGGGTGTAGTGTATATTTGTGTAGTGGGTGTAGTGTATATTTATTTTTGTAGTGTATGTGTGTGTGTATGTTGGTAGTGGGTGTAGTGTATATTTGTGTAGTGGGTGTAGTGTATATTTGTGTAGTGGGTGTAGTGTATATTTGTGTAGTGGGTGTAGTGTATATTTGTGTAGTGGGTGTAGTGTATATTTGTGTAGTGGGTGTAGTGTATATTTGTGTAGTGGGTGTAGTGTATATTTGTGTAGTGGGTGTAGTGTATGTTGGTAGTGGGTGTAGTGTATATTTGTGTAGTGGGTGTAGTGTATATTTGTGTAGTGGGTGTAGTGTATATTTGTGTAGTGGGTGTAGTGTATATTTGTGTAGTGGGTGTAGTGTATATTTGTGTAGTGGGTGTAGTGTATATTTGTGTAGTGGGTGTAGTGTATGTTGGTAGTGGGTGTAGTGTATATTTGTGTAGTGGGTGTAGTGTATATTTGTGTAGTGGGTGTAGTGTATATTTGTGTAGTGTATATTTGTGTAGTGGGTGTAGTGTATATTTATTTTTGTAGTGTATGTGTGTGTGTATGTTGGTAGTGGGTGTAGTGTATATTTGTGTAGTGGGTGTAGTGTATATTTGTGTAGTGGGTGTAGTGTATATTTGTGTAGTGGGTGTAGTGTATATTTGTGTAGTGGGTGTAGTGTATATTTGTGTAGTGGGTGTAGTGTATATTTGTGTAGTGGGTGTAGTGTATGTTGGTAGTGGGTGTAGTGTATATTTGTGTAGTGGGTGTAGTGTATATTTGTGTAGTGGGTGTAGTGTATATTTGTGTAGTGGGTGTAGTGTATATTTGTGTAGTGGGTGTAGTGTATATTTGTGTAGTGGGTGTAGTGTATGTTGGTAGTGGGTGTAGTGTATATTTGTGTAGTGGGTGTAGTGTATATTTGTGTAGTGGGTGTAGTGTATATTTGTGTAGTGTATATTTGTGTAGTGGGTGTAGTGTATATTTATTTTTGTAGTGTATGTGTGTGTATGTTGGTAGTGGGTGTAGTGTATATTTGTGTAGTGGGTGTAGTGTATATTTGTGTAGTGGGTGTAGTGTATGTTGGTAGTGGGTGTAGTGTATATTTGTGTAATGGGTGTAGTGTATCTGTTTGTAGTGGGTGTAGTGTATATTTATTTTTGTAGTGTATGTGTGTGTATGTTGGTAGTGGGTGTAGTGTATATTTGTGTAGTGGGTGTAGTGTATATTTGTGTAGTGTATATTTGTGTAGTGGGTGTAGTGTATATTTGTGTAGTGGGTGTAGTGTATATTTGTGTAGTGGGTGTAGTGTATCTGTTTGTAGTGGGTGTAGTGTATATTTTTGTAGTGTATGTGTGTGTATGTTGGTATTGGGTGTAGTGTATATGTGTGTAGTGGGTGTAGTGTATATTTGTGTAGTGGGTGTAGTGTATATTTGGGTAGTGGGTGTAGTGTATATTTATTTTTGTAGTGTATGTGTGTGTATGTTGGTATTGGGTGTAGTGTATATGTGTGTAGTGGGTGTAGTGTATATTTGTGTAGTGGGTGTAGTGTATATTTTTGTAGTGGGTGTAGTGTATATTTGTGTAGTGGGTGTAGTGTATCTGTTTGTAGTGGGTGTAGTGTATATTTATTTTTGTAGTGTATGTGTGTGTATGTTGGTATTGGGTGTAGTGTATATGTGTGTAGTGCATATTTGTGTAGTGGGTGTAGTGTATATTTGTGTAGTGGGTGTAGTGTATATTTGGGTAGTGGGTGTAGTGTATATTTGGGTAGTGGGTGTAGTGTATATTTGGGTAGTGGGTGTAGTGTATATTTGGGTAGTGGGTGTAGTGTATATTTGGGTAGTGGGTGTAGTGTATATTTGGGTAGTGGGTGTAGTGTATATTTATTTTTGTAGTGTATGTTGGTAGTGGGTGTAGTGTATATTTGTGTAGTGGGTATAGTGTATCTGTTTGTAGTGGGTGTAGTGTATATTTGTGTAGTGGGTGTTTGTAGTGGGTGTAGTGTATATGTTTGTAGTAGGTGTAGTGTGTATGTTGGTAGTGGGTGTAGTGTATATTTGTGTAGTGGGTGTAGTGTATATTTGTGTAGTGGGTGTAGTGTATGTTGGTAGTGGGTGTAGTGTATATTTGTGTAGTGTGTGTAGTGTATGTGTGTGTGTGTGTGTATGTTGGTAGTGGGTGTAGTGTATATTTGTGTAGTGTATGTTTGTAGTGGGTGTAGTGTATATGTGTGTAGTGTATGTGTGTGTAGTGTGTATGTTGGTAGTTTAGGGGATGTACTGTACTGTGTCGACCCATCTGACTTCCTCTTCCGATTCATGATCTCAGGGATTTCGCCTACGTGGCCAGAGACAAGCTGACGCAGCTACTGAAGTGTCACGTGTTCCAATGCGCGATGCCGGCCAAGGCTATAGCGACGGGTCTGCACGCCGTCTGCTCCCGGGTACATCTTCTCTGTGTGATACTGAAGGGTACAGAGGGTCTTCTGACCAGAACCCACCATAACCCGCCTGTTATTACCTACAGATAATGGCTGAAAGGCGGACAACACGATCCCTCATGGACAGCCTGTTCCTGGACCAGTCCCGGCTGGTGGACGTCCCTTTCCAAGGTGAGGGCCCACGTTATGTCCGTGGACTTCCTTGTAGGTGATTCCGTGGCGTCTCCATTGTTGATTTTCCCCTCAGATCTACCAAGGTGTCACATTCTATTTATCATTTTCTGTTTTGGGGGAAGTTGGAAATATGGCTGCCTCCTCAGGTTGTCTCTTTTACCCAGCTTTCCTAGCATCCTGAATGCAGATTCTATAACTAGGCAAGTGGGCAGATTGTCGGGCAGCTGGGTGAAGGCCCCTGTGGAGGCACGATGAGTGTCACATCTGTTCTGCTTCAGGAGAGGCTTTACTCTTCATGGAGTCCATCCTCCCGTATACCCGGTTGGTGGTGGAGGGCAATGATCCTTATTCTGCTTCTCATGTTTTGTTTGTTCTTTCTCCTTTAGTGGAGTTTCCAGCCCCAAAGAATGAGCTTGTCCAGGGCTTCCAGGTCTTCTACTTGGGAAACGTCTCCGTAGCTAAACCTGTGGGTAAGTTCTGTCCAACTCTATCCAACCCAAAGACCCTCCAGGGCCCAACTCTATCCAACCCAAAGACCCTCCAGGGCCCAACTCTATCCAACCCAAAGACCTTCCAGAGCCCAACTCTATCCAACCCAAAGACCAACTCTATCCAACCCAAAGACCTTCCAGAGCCCAACTCTATCCAACCCAAAGACCTTCCAGAGCCCAACTCTATCCAACCCAAAGACCTTCCAGAGCCCAACTCTATCCAACCCAAAGACCAACTCTATCCAACCCAAAGACCTTCCAGAGCCCAACTTTATCCAGCCCAAAGACCCTCCAGGGCCCAACTCAGTCAACCCTACTACTCATGTTTCCTACCATATTAGATGAAAAATACTCGGACAGGGAAATAATGGACTACAGCGTTATGGGAAAAGAGGTGAGATGTGTCTGTAGCTGCCCGTAAAAAATTGATGATGTTCCCCTGTCTCCTGTAGGAATGGACGTGATAAACAACACTCTGCTGACTGCTGTGAACACCGACCGCACCAACTGGACCCCAGTCACTGTTAATGTGGCCTCAGCTACTGTGACGGTCTTGCATCAACAGGTAACGTCTACACAGTGGTCACTCTCCCAGCTGTTTGCTCTGAATTATCACATGACCTCTTCAGGATGCAATGGAACACCCATAGACAGCCAACTGGAAGCCAAGCCCTGTTTCCAAATCTCCTTCCGAATTATGCACAGGCAAACAGGGCTTGTCTTCCAACTGACTGTCCATCAAGCAGGGATGGGAGGAGAAGCAAGGAGGTGTTCCAGTCCTCAGCACTTCAGGAGCTTTTGAACGCCTCTTTGACTCTTGTCACCAGAAAATAAGTGTTTTTCTATGTTCTGGAAGCAAAGTGTTAAGGGTTTTTTAACCCCCTGAAGTGCTGGAAGGCCTCCTCGCTCCACCCCCTGCCCTGTCCTTGCTTGATTGACAGTCATCTGAAAGCTGAGGCCTGTTTACATATTTTTACACCTACGCACAATTTGTAGGAATGAGACTTGGAAATAGGGCTCGGCTTCCAGTGTTGGAAGGGTCAGTCCAATTCTCAGCACCTCATGGGAAGCTGAGACAGATATATGACCAGTCCCATGTGTCCCCTTGTCCTAACTGTATCACACAGTGACAACAGATCAAAAACCAGATCAGGGACATGTATTGCAGCTGACAGATTCCCTTTAAATCCTTATGTTTTTGTCCCAGGAGGTATTGAAGCTAGTTGAGTGATCGGGGGCCGGGGTGAGAAGAAGAAAAAACTGTGTATAGGAATAAGGGACTGAACATAGGGGATGTGCAGGGAAAGGCGAGGGTCAGCACCCACCTCCTGAGATGAAGAGCTGTGTATAGGAATAAGGGACTGAACATAGGGGATGTGCAGGGAAAGGCAAGGGTCAGCACCCACCTCCTGAGAGGAAGAGCTGTGTATAGGAATAAGGGACTGAACATAGGAGATGCGGAGGGACAAACAAGGGTCAGCACCCACCTCCTGAGATGAAGAGCTGTGTATAGGAATAAGGGACTGAACATAGGGGATGTGCAGGGAAAGGCGAGGGTCAGCACCCACCTCCTGAGATGAAGAGCTGTGTATAGGAATAAGGGACTGAACATAGGGGATGTGCAGGGAAAGGCAAGGGTCAGCACCCACCTCCTGAGAGGAAGAGCTGTGTATAGGAATAAGGGACTGAACATAGGAGATGCGGAGGGACAAACAAGGGTCAGCACCCACCTCCTGAGATGAAGAGCTGTGTATAGGAATAAGGGACTGAACATAGGGGATGTGCAGGGAAAGGCAAGGGTCAGCACCCACCTCCTGAGATGAAGAGCTGTGTATAGGAATAAGGGACTGAACATAGGGGATGTGCAGGGAAAGGCGAGGGTCAGCACCCACCTCCTGAGATGAAGAGCTGTGTATAGGAATAAGGGACTGAACATAGGGGATGTGCAGGGAAAGGCGAGGGTCAGCACCCACCTCCTGAGATGAAGAGCTGTGGATAGGAATAAGGGACTGAACATAGGGGATGTGCAGGGAAAGGCGAGGGTAAGCACCCACCTCCTGAGATGAAGAGCTGTGTATAGGAATAAGGGACTGAACATAGGGGATGTGCAGGGAAAGGCGAGGGTCTGCACCCACCTCCTGAGATGAAGAGCTGTGTATAGGAATAAGGGACTGAACATAGGGAATGTGCAGGGAAAGGCAAGGGTCAGCACCCACCTCCTGAGATGAAGAGCTGTGTATAGGAATAAGGGACTGAACATAGGGGATGTGCAGGGAAAGGCGAGGGTCTGCACCCACCTCCTGAGATGAAGAGCTGTGTATAGGAATAAGGGACTGAACATAGGGGATGTGCAGGGAAAGGCGAGGGTCAGCACCCACCTCCTGTGAGGAAGAGCTGTGTATAGGAATAAGGGACTGAACATAGGGGATGTGCAGGGAAAGGCAAGGGTCTGCACCCACCTCCTGAGAGGAAGAGCTGTGTATAGGAATAAGGGACTGAACATAGGAGATGTGCAGGGAAAGGCAAGGGTCAGCACCCACCTCCTGAGAGGAAGAGCTGTGTATAGGAATAAGGAACTGAACATAGGGGATGTGCAGGGAAAGGCAAGGGTCTGCACCCACCTCCTGAGAGGAAGAGCTGTGTATAGGAATAAGGGACTGAACATAGGGGATGCGGAGGGACAAACAAGGGTCAGCACCCACCTCCTGAGAGGAAGAGCTGTGTATAGGAATAAGGGACTGAACATAGGGGATGTGCAGGGAAAGGCGAGGGTCAGCACCCACCTCCTGAGATGAAGAGCTGTGTATAGGAATAAGGGACTGAACATAGGGGATGTGCAGGGAAAGGCGAGGGTCAGCACCCACCTCCTGAGAGGAAGAGCTGTGTATAGGAATAAGGGACTGAACATAGGGGATGCGGAGGGACAAACAAGGGTCAGCACCCACCTCCTGAGATGAAGAGCTGTGTATAGGAATAAGGGACTGAACATAGGGGATGCGGAGGGACAAACAAGGGTCAGCACCCACCTCCTGAGAGGAAGAGCTGTGTATAGGAATAAGGAACTGAACATAGGGGATGCGGAGGGACAAACAAGGGTCAGCACCCACCTCCTGAGAGGAAGAGCTGTGTATAGGAATAAGGGACTGAACATAGGGGATGTGCAGGGAAAGGCGAGGGTCAGCACCCACCTCCTGAGATGAAGAGCTGTGTATAGGAATAAGGGACTGAACATAGGGGATGTGCAGGGAAAGGCGAGGGTCAGCACCCACCTCCTGAGATGAAGAGCTGTGGATAGGAATAAGGGACTGAACATAGGGGATGTGCAGGGAAAGGCGAGGGTAAGCACCCACCTCCTGAGATGAAGAGCTGTGTATAGGAATAAGGGACTGAACATAGGGGATGTGCAGGGAAAGGCGAGGGTCTGCACCCACCTCCTGAGATGAAGAGCTGTGTATAGGAATAAGGGACTGAACATAGGGAATGTGCAGGGAAAGGCAAGGGTCAGCACCCACCTCCTGAGATGAAGAGTTGTGTATAGGAATAAGGGACTGAACATAGGGGATGTGCAGGGAAAGGCGAGGGTCTGCACCCACCTCCTGAGATGAAGAGCTGTGTATAGGAATAAGGGACTGAACATAGGGGATGTGCAGGGAAAGGCGAGGGTCAGCACCCACCTCCTGTGAGGAAGAGCTGTGTATAGGAATAAGGGACTGAACATAGGGGATGTGCAGGGAAAGGCAAGGGTCTGCACCCACCTCCTGAGAGGAAGAGCTGTGTATAGGAATAAGGGACTGAACATAGGAGATGTGCAGGGAAAGGCAAGGGTCAGCACCCACGTCCTGAGAGGAAGAGCTGTGTATAGGAATAAGGAACTGAACATAGGGGATGTGCAGGGAAAGGCAAGGGTCTGCACCCACCTCCTGAGAGGAAGAGCTGTGTATAGGAATAAGGGACTGAACATAGGGGATGCGGAGGGACAAACAAGGGTCAGCACCCACCTCCTGAGAGGAAGAGCTGTGTATAGGAATAAGGGACTGAACATAGGGGATGTGCAGGGAAAGGCGAGGGTCAGCACCCACCTCCTGAGATGAAGAGCTGTGTATAGGAATAAGGGACTGAACATAGGGGATGTGCAGGGAAAGGCGAGGGTCAGCACCCACCTCCTGAGAGGAAGAGCTGTGTATAGGAATAAGGGACTGAACATAGGGGATGCGGAGGGACAAACAAGGGTCAGCACCCACCTCCTGAGATGAAGAGCTGTGTATAGGAATAAGGGACTGAACATAGGGGATGCGGAGGGACAAACAAGGGTCAGCACCCACCTCCTGAGAGGAAGAGCTGTGTATAGGAATAAGGAACTGAACATAGGGGATGCGGAGGGACAAACAAGGGTCAGCACCCACCTCCTGAGAGGAAGAGCCGGCTCTAATGGATGTGATTATGGGACTGAATATAATATAGATAATGTGGGGCTGTGTATTACAGGTAGGTCATGTGACCACGGTGTTAGCCCCTCATCTCCTGTGCTCTTTCCCTCAGACGGAGGAGACGCTCAGTGAGTGCCGCGTTCGCTTTCTGTCCTTTATGGGGGTTGGACGTGATGTTCACACTTTTGCTTTCATCATGGCGGAGGCCCCGGGAATCTTCATCTGTCACATGTTCTGGTGTGAACCCAACGCTGCTCATCTGTCCGAGGCCGTCCAGGCCGCCTGCATGGTAAGAGGAGGAGCTATGTAATCATGTGACCTCCCAGCCGCCTGCATGGTAAGAGGAGGAGCTATGTGATCATGTGACCTCCCAGCCGCCTGCATGGTAAGAGGAGGAGCTATGTGATCATGTGACCTTCCAGCCGCCTGCATGGTAAGAGGAGGAGCTATGTGATCATGTGACCTCCCAGCCGCCTGCATGGTAAGAGGAGGAGCTATGTGATCATGTGACCTTCCAGCCGCCTGCATGGTAAGAGGAGGAGCTATGTGATCATGTGACCTCCCAGCCGCCTGCATGGTAAGAGGAGGAGCTATGTGATCATGTGACCTCCCAGCCGCCTGCATGATAAGAGGAGGAGCTATGTGATCATGTGACCTCCCAGCCGCCTGCATGGTAAGAGGAGGGGCTATGTGATCATCTGACCTCCCAGCCGCCTGCATGATAAGAGGAGGAGCTATGTGATCATGTGACCTCCCAGCCGCCTGCATGGTAAGAGGAGGGGCTATGTGATCATCTGACCTCCCAGCCGCCTGCATGGTAAGAGGAGGAGCTATGTGATCATGTGACCTCCCAGCCGCCTGCATGGTAAGAGGAGGAGCTATGTGATCATGTGACCTCCCAGCTGCCTGCATGGTAAGAGGAGGGGCTATGTGATCATGTGACCTCCCAGCCGCCTGCATGGTAAGAGGAGGAGCTATATGATCATGTGACCTCCCAGCTGCCTGCATGGTAAGAGGAGGAGCTATGTGATCATGTGACCTCTCAGCCGCCTCATCTGTTATACGTCACTAGCTCTTTGGTTTGGATTCTTTTGTCTTCTGCTCCTGCCCCACCGATCCCTTCCATCTGTGAGAAATCTTCTCCGCTTCATCTAACACCATCTCCTTTGTACTGATCTCTACCCTGCTCCTTTGTACTGATCTCTACCCTGCTCCTCTGTACTGATCTCTACCCTGCTCCTCTGTACTCGTCTCTGCCCTGCTCCTCTGTACTCGTCTCTGCCCTGCTCCTCTGTACTGATCTCTACCCTGCTCCTCTGTACTGATCTCTACCCTGCTCCTCTGTACTGATCTCTACCCTGCTCCTCTGTACTGATCTCTACCCTGCTCCTCTGTACTGGTCTCTGCCCTGCTCCTCTGTACTGGTCTCTGCCCTGCTCCTCTGTACTGGTCTCTGCCCTGCTCCTCTGTACTGGTCTCTGCCCTGCTCCTCTGTACTGGTCTCTGTACTGGTCTCTGCCCTGCTCCTCTGTACTGGTCTCTGCCCTGCTCCTCTGTACTGGTCTCTGCCCTGCTCCTCTGTACTGGTCTCTGCCCTGCTCCTCTGTACTGGTCTCTGCCCTGCTCCTCTGTACTGGTCTCTGCCCTGCTCCTCTGTACTGGTCTCTGCCCTGCTCCTCTGTACTGGTCTCTGCCCTGCTCCTCTGTACTGGTCTCTGCCCTGCTCCTCTGTACTGGTCTCTGCCCTGCTCCTCTGTACTGGTCTCTGCCCTGCTCCTCTGTACTGGTCTCTGCCCTGCTCCTCTGTACTGGTCTCTGCCCTGCTCCTCTGTACTGGTCTCTGCCCTGCTCCTCTGTACTGGTCTCTGCCCTGCTCCTCTGTACTGGTCTCTGCCCTGCTCCTCTGTACTGGTCTCTGCCCTGCTCCTCTGTACTGGTCTCTGCCCTGCTCCTCTGTACTGGTCTCTGCCCTGCTCCTCTGTACTGGTCTCTGCCCTGCTCCTCTGTACTGGTCTCTGCCCTGCTCCTCTGTACTGGTCTCTGCCCTGCTCCTCTGTACTGGTCTCTGCCCTGCTCCTCTGTACTGGTCTCTGCCCTGCTCCTCTGTACTGGTCTCTGCCCTGCTCCTCTGTACTGGTCTCTGCCCTGCTCCTCTGTACTCGTCTCTGCCCTGCTCCTCTGTACTCGTCTCTGCCCTGCTCCTCTGTACTCGTCTCTGCCCTGCTCCTCTGTACTCGTCTCTGCCCTGCTCCTCTGTACTCGTCTCTGCCCTGCTCCTCTGTACTCGTCTCTGCCCTACTGATCCGTATGTATTATTTCTGTAATCTTGTATTTCTGTTGTCTTTGTTTCTCTCAGCTGCGATATCAGAAGTGCTTGGATGCGCGACCTCAGACCATCTCCTGCCTCCCCGCCCCTCCCGACTCCGTTGCCCGCCGGGTTGGCTCCAGTGTCCGAAGAGGAGTGCAGTCCCTTTTTGGCTCCTTTAAGCCCAAGCGTCCTGGGGGGCAGATACCTTGACTTTGCGGTGACATCTGCCCCTGGCTCTACACTGTTTGCCCCTCTCTCTGATTTATCCAACAGACCTGGGTGCAGCATGTACGTCCATTAGTCTTGTTTCTCGCTAATTGTAAGGGCAGAATAGACACTACAGTGATTGGGTTACCTCTGGAATACTGGGACCCTTTATGAGGCCTTATGAAGAGCAATAAGGCAATGGGAAGCAGCCAGGGGATTGTGGTCCTTTGGCAGCCCCTTCCTCCCCGCTCCTTCGGGAGGTTGTTTTCGTGCTTGTTTAGATAATGTGTCTTTGTGGTGTAACGTCTAACACATTAATAATATCAGTCGCGTGTAGCCGTAATAATCCTGGACGTGTTCTAAACTGTTCCCACATGACATCCTCTGGACGGATCACTAGACCTTGTGATCTTGAAGCACGGCGTCCGCCTTCCATTGTTTTCTGTTTTCGTGCCGGCCTCTCGACTGGAGAACGGTCTTTGTTCTGGTTGATGGCTCGGAGACTTGGGTGGTCGTCTGGGGGGCCCGATGACTTATGCCGCCTCTTACGGTCAGCTGGCTATGTGGACCAGAACAGTGGCTGCTCTCACTGAGCAGTTCAGAGGCCAGTAATATAACAGGTATCAGTGGTGGCCGATCCCATTAACCTACCATCCTCGACTACTGTCAGTCACAGCGATCCCGGACAAACCCCCAACTGGTGCTGAACCACCATAGAACCATTGACATCCACATCAAGTCGGTTAGTGGTGCCGCCATCCCTCTCTGTGATTGGTGTGACCCCTAAGGTGGATACCCCCATCTATTGTTTATGGGCTGACAGTAGGTGCTTTGGACCTTGGTCCAGTTAACACTCCCGGTGTGCGCTCATCTCACTATGATTGTTGGATAACACAGCACTAGATCATGTCTCTGCTGCTCTCTGTGTGATAACACTATACTTGATGAATGGACAACTGTTTGCTGATCATCTCTTTTTGCATGTTCCGTGGAGCGGTGTGTGTGCGGGGTCACATGGATTGTAGCAGGACATGTCTTCTTCAGGTCAGGACTGGGCGATGTGTCCACAATTGTTGTTCTATATCTCTAGCATTTGGCAGAGAGTAGAGTTTATTGCTGGCTCTGAGATCCCATAATGTTCTTTACGGTTGTATTTATTGTACTTTATTTTCTTTGTATAATTTAATATGTTTTGATATTGATTGATTTTTTTTTTGGGACGCAGCCATGAATCCTGACCTGATTTTTGAGAAGTTTTGTTCCTGCTGATAGTCTTTCCACTGTGTATGTGAGATGTCACGCTGCATACGGTGATGATACGTGTGATCTTATCAGTGCTCCCTGCGGAGTGTGGACATAAGTACGTGGCTATGTGTGACCTGCTGTTCATGGAACTCGTATTGTGTGACTGGTTTATGTGACCAGCTTTACCAGTTTTATGGCTGCGGTATGGAATGAGTTAATAGAACAAGCTTGTGTATGAGTGTTCTGTGGAGTCCCCGGATCATGCACCTGTGCATCATCTGAACCCTGCGGTGTCCTCACAACATGCACCTGTGCATCATCTGAACCCTGCGGTGTCCTCACAACATGCACCTGTGCATCATCTGAACCCTGCGGTGTCCTCACAACATGCACCTGTGCATCATCTGAACCCTGTGGTGTCCTCATAACATGCACCTGTGCATCATCTGAACCCTGCGGTGTCCTCACAACATGCACCTGTGCATCATCTGAACCCTGCGGTGTCCTCACAACATGCACCTGTGCATCATCTGAACCCTGCGGTGTCCTCATAACATGCACCTGTGCATCATCTGAACCCTGCGGTGTCCTCACAACATGCACCTGTGCATCATCTGAACCCTGCGGTGTCCTCACAACATGCACCTGTGCATCATCTGAACCCTGCAGTGTCCTCACAACATGCACCTGTGCATCATCTGAACCCTGCGGTGTCCTCACAACATGCACCTGTGCATCATCTGAACCCTGCGGTGTCCTCACAACATGCACCTGTACATCATCTGAACCCTGCAGTGTCCTCAAACATGCACCTGTGCATCATCTGAACCCTGCGGTGTCCTCATAACATGCACCTGTGCATCATCTGAACCCTGCGGTGTCCTCACAACATGCACCTGTACATCATCTGAACCCTGCGGTGTCCTCACAACATGCACCTGTGCATCATCTGAACCCTGCGGTGTCCTCACAACATGCACCTGTGCATCATCTGAACCCTGCGGTGTCCTCATAACATGCACCTGTGCATCATCTGAACCCTGCGGTGTCCTCACAACATGCACCTGTGCATCATCTGAACCCTGCAGTGTCCTCATAACATGCACCTGTGCATCATCTGAACCCTGCGGTGTCCTCACAACATGCACCTGTGCATCATCTGAACCCTGTGGTGTCCTCATAACATGCACCTGTGCATCATCTGAACCCTGCGGTGTCCTCATAACATGCACCTGTGCATCATCTGAACCCTGTGGTGTCCTCATAACATGCACCTGTGCATCATCTGAACCATGTGGTGTCCTCACAACATGCACCTGTGCATCATCTGAACCCTGCAGTGTCCTCATAACATGCACCTGTGCATCATCTGAACCCTGCGGTGTCCTCACAACATGCACCTGTGCATCATCTGAACCCTGCGGTGTCCTCACAACATGCACCTGTGCATCATCTGAACCCTGCGGTGTCCTCACAACATGCACCTGTGCATCATCTGAACCCTGCGGTGTCCTCACAACATGCACCTGTGCATCATCTGAACCCTGCGGTGTCCTCACAACATGCACCTGTGCATCATCTGAACCCTGCTGTGTCCTCACAACATGCATCTGTGCATCATCTGAACCCTGCGGTGTCCTCATAACATGCACCTGTGCATCATCTGAACCCTGCGGTGTCCTCATAACATGCACCTGTGCATCATCTGAACCCTGCGGTGTCCTCATAACATGCACCTGTGCATCATCTGAACCCTGCGGTGTCCTCACAACATGCACCTGTGCATCATCTGAACCCTGCAGTGTCCTCACAACATGCACCTGTGCATCATCTGAACCCTGCAGTGTCCTCACAACATGCACCTGTGCATCATCTGAACCCTGCGGTGTCCTCATAACATGCACCTGTGCATCATCTGAACCCTGCGGTGTCCTCACAACATGCACCTGTGCATCATCTGAACCCTGCAGTGTCCTCACAACATGCACCTGTGCATCATCTGAACCCTGCGGTGTCCTCACAACATGCACCTGTGCATCATCTGAACCCTGCGGTGTCCTCACAACATGCACCTGTACATCATCTGAACCCTGCAGTGTCCTCAAACATGCACCTGTGCATCATCTGAACCCTGCGGTGTCCTCACAACATGCACCTGTACATCATCTGAACCCTGCGGTGTCCTCACAACATGCACCTGTGCATCATCTGAACCCTGCGGTGTCCTCACAACATGCACCTGTGCATCATCTGAACCCTGCGGTGTCCTCATAACATGCACCTGTGCATCATCTGAACCCTGCGGTGTCCTCACAACATGCACCTGTGCATCATCTGAACCCTGCAGTGTCCTCATAACATGCACCTGTGCATCATCTGAACCCTGCGGTGTCCTCACAACATGCACCTGTGCATCATCTGAACCCTGTGGTGTCCTCATAACATGCACCTGTGCATCATCTGAACCCTGCGGTGTCCTCATAACATGCACCTGTGCATCATCTGAACCCTGCGGTGTCCTCATAACATGCACCTGTGCATCATCTGAACCCTGCGGTGTCCTCACAACATGCACCTGTGCATCATCTGAACCCTGTGGTGTCCTCATAACATGCACCTGTGCATCATCTGCACCCTGCAGTGTCCTCACAACATGCACCTGTGCATCATCTGAACCCTGCAGTGTCCTCATAACATGCACATGTGCATCATCTGAACCCTGCGGTGTCCTCACAACATGCACCTGTGCATCATCTGAACCCTGCAGTGTCCTCACAACATGCACCTGTGCATCATCTGCACCATGTGGTGTCCCCAGAACATGCACCTGTGCATCATCTGAACCCTGCGGTGTCCTCATAACATGCATCTGTGCATCATCTGAACCATGTGGTGTCCTCATAACATGCACCTGTGCATCATCTGAATCCTGGGGTGTCCCCGGAATGTAAATCTGTGCAACAGCTGAACCCTGCAGTGTCCTCAGCACCTGTGCATCGTCTGAACCCCGCAGTGTCCCCGGAACATGCACCTGTGCATCAGCTGAACCCTGCAGTGTCCTCAGCACCTGTGCATCATCTGAACCCTGCAGTGTCCCCGGAACATGCACCTGTGCATCAGCTGAACCCTGCAGTGTCCTCAGCACCTGTGCATCGTCTGAACCCTACAGTGTCCCCGAAACATGGACCTGTGCTTCAGCTGAACCCTGCGGTGTCATAATAACATGCATCTGTCCATCAGCTGAACCCTGCGGTGTCCCCGAACATGCACCTGTGCATCAACTGAACCCTGCAGTGCCCTCAGCACTTGTGCATCAGCTGAACCCTCTATATGTGCAGTACGGTCATTGTTAACACTAAATTCCTCCAGGACACGTTTAACTGTTGTATCAAATCTACTCCAATAAAGGCCTAACCTGACAGAGATGTGGCTCTTGTGTGTTCTTCGGCTGCAGTCTCCTGCTTTCTGCTCACGTTTCAGAATACTTTCACTATAATGACACCCATCACTTACCACCAGTGGTCATATAATCTACCTGATCCCTGAATAGAGGCTGTGAAGAATACATTGAGAAGTGAAATGGTGGCCTCCAGGAAGACTGATCTACCACCTCAGCACTGTCTGTTCTATACTGTGATGTAGAGTTGTTTGCCCCCTTCACAATTTCTTCTAGTTTTCGTACATTCTCATACTGTTCCAGATCATCTAACTATTTCTAATGTTAGACAGAGATAGCCCAAGTAAACACAACAAGCTGCTTTAAATTTCATTTATTGGAGAAAAGCCAAGTTCAGCCGTACTTTGTCCTATATCTAAAAGTAATTGTCTCCTAGGAAGTCAACCGGTTCACCAGATTCTGTTGACAATCTGGTCGAATTCGGCCTCACACCTGGTTCTGATCTGTCGGAGATTTTGGATGTAAACACCAATTTTATTGAAGCTGTTCCGCAGTGAGAAGGTCTCGAAAGCCACATGAGGCCACGTTGTGAAGACTTTTATTTACAGATCAGCTAAAGTCACAAAGATGTTACCAGTCCGGTCGGGTTTTTTAAAGCCCATATAAGACACCAATAGTGAGTGCCACTGAACATAATTGGGGAAAATTTGGCAGAAGCCGGGGCAGGGTCTGGGGAGGACAAGGGTTTTGGAAGACCTGGATCCCAGATTTACGCTGGTCGGTACAACCCCCACTTCATGTGCTCTACAAAGATTTTTAAGCTGTTCGAGTTGTTGGCATGAAGCTACGAAGTATTGATGTCCTTTGTACGAACCCAATATCATCTTCTCTGGACCGTACTCTCCATAGTCAAAAATAAATACAAAAGAATGGGATGGAGTAATAAATTGATAAAAAATATGACTTTATTGATAATTCATTACATATTAAAAGCAAGAAAAAACATCATAGTCAAGTACAGTAACCCCCAAATCATCTTGAGGTCTAAAGTCTGATATATCCCAAAGTTGATCGTGTAGATGTCTTGAGGACAGAGTCAACTGTTTCTTGGTCCATACAAAGACCAGCTGGAAAAGTGATATAACCCCTAAGGAAACTCTCCACATTTGATCAAATACATTTCTAGTTTTCGTATAGGAAATTTTCACCAATATAAGGATTGAGCTATTATGCAAGTCAGGGTGTTAGAAGACCTAAAAGTGCACCAGTACATATCAGTATAAGACCATGACAAAGCTCATCCTCAAAGAGTTAGAAAACTGGCTGCTGTCAGAGGTTTATGGGCATAGACCAATACCAGTAGTGACCATATGAAGTATAAAATAGACCATCAGGTCCCTCCTGATCCTGGATTGAATTGTAGGCTCCACGTGACTTCAATTTAGTGACAAATTGATCTATTAAAGTGGTCAAAAAGCTCAGAGAAAAGGGTAGTGATCTTTTAACCCCTTAAGGACCAAGCCCATTTTCTCCATTCGTCTTATCCCCTATCCAAATAGGGCATAAGGTGTCTGATCGAGGGGGTCCCGCCGCTGGCACTGTGCGTGATGACGTGGTGATTCGGGGACGGAGCATTGTGACGTAACCCCCGTGACATCACGTCCCACCCACTCAAGACTTGTCACGCCCCTCCCATAGACTTGTATTATGAAGCGGGATGAGATGTCATGGGTGCGGAGCCGTGGTGTTGTTTGCTCCGTCCCCTGCATTGCCCCATCATCACGCACAGAGCCATCCATCTTTACTGCATGGACCGTCTGCATTCCGGTGGGGAGAGTTCAGCCGGTCCGGGTCGTCAATCTTCACAGGGAGGCCCTCTTCTCCACTCCGGGCCATTCCCAGACTAGTGATGCTGCATTGATGCCACCACGCAAGGACGTCCATGCGCAGAAGACATGTGACATCAGGGACCAGCTCACCCTCCCCACCGGAATGCAGACAGTTACTGCAGTGAAGATGGACGGCCTGGCTTACCCTCCCCGGACGGTCCCTGCAGCTATTAGAGCAACAATTGGGGAGGTGAGAAGACAATGAAAGGGTGGTCTGAATGATGACAGGGGAGGGGGGATGATGGATAATGACAGAGGAGGGGGGGATTATGTATTTCCCACCCTAGGCTTACTCGAGTCAATACAATTTCCTAGGTTTTTGGGGGGAAATTAGGGGGACTCGGCTTATATTCGGGTCGGCTTATACTCGAGTATATATTGATTCACATATGCCAGGGGTTCTCAACTGGTGGTATACGTACCCCTAGGGATACGCCACTGGATGTGCGGGGGTACGCCGATGCGCTGACAAATACCGGACATATATTGGCCAGTATTTGTCAGCGCACAGCAGAGAATGGCCGCGGCAGCTGTGTGACCTCCCCTGAGGTTGTGCAAAGGTGTCGCACAGCGCAGGAGGACGTCACACGTCAGTGCAGCCCCGCTGAATGGGACTCTGGGACGCACCGTGTACCCAGACAGGCCACACAAGACAAACAGGCCGGGTAATGTAAAAAAAAATAAAGTAAAAAATAAGTGTATGGGAGGGAGGGTTTTTGTATGTGTATATTTTAAATATATATTATGTTAGCCCAGGGGGATTGGAGGGGCGGGGGAGAGTGTGAGAGAGAAATATAAGCTCAAGGGCATTAAGATGGGGGTGGGGGGGGGATAATGGCAAAAGGGGATTAATATGGGGGGGGGGGTGATGTTTATCCCTCCCCCCTTCCATCTTAATCCACTTGTGCCATTATCCCTCTCCCCCCCCAAACCCCCCCCCCCCCCTTCCATCTTAATCCTCTTGCACCATTATTCCTCCCTCCCTCTGATCCCCTTTTGCCATATCAGATAATAATGGCACAAGGTGATTAAGATGGGGAGGGGGGGGGGGGGTATGGAAAAAGGGGATCAGAGGGAGGGGGGAATAATGGTGCAAGGGGATTAAGATGGGGAGGGGGGGGGGTGGAAAAAGGGGATCAGAGGGAGGGGGGAATAATGGTGCAAGGGGATTAAGATGGGGAGGGGGGGGGGGTATGGAAAAAGGGGATCAGAGGGAGGGGGGAATAATGGTGCAAGGGGATTAAGATGGGGAGGGGGGGGGGTGGAAAAAGGGGATCAGAGGGAGGGGGGAATAATGGTGCAAGGGGATTAAGATGGGGAGGGGGGGATGGAAAAAGGGGATCAGAGGGAGGGGGGAATAATGGCACAAGGTGATTAAGATGGGGAGGGGGGGGGGGATGGAAAAAGGGGATCAGAGGGAGGGGGGAATAATGGTGCAAGGGGATTAAGTGTTGCATTAGTATAAAGGTAAGCACACGCCATTATGAAAAAAGTTATGTTATTTCTTATTATGTCCCCATCATACAGGAGATATCTTTATATTATTATATTATACACAATATATTATGTCCCCATCATACAGGAGATATCTTTATATTATTATATACAATATATTATGTCACCATCATACAGGAGATATCTTTATATTATATACAATATATTATGTCACCATCATACAGGAGATATCTTTATATTATTATATACAATATATTATGTCACCATCATACAGGAGATATCTTTATATTATATACAATATATTATGTCCCCATCATACAGGAGATATCTTTATATTATTATATTATACACAATATATTATGTCCCCATCATACAGGAGATATCTTTATATTATTATATACAATATATTATGTCACCATCATACAGGAGATATCTTTATATTATATACAATATATTATGTCCCCATCATACAGGAGATATCTATATATTATTATATACAATATATTATGTCACCATCATACAGGAGATATCTTTATATTATTATATACAATATATTATGTCACCATCATACAGGAGATATCATTATATTATTATATACAATATATTATGTCACCATCATACAGGAGATATCTTTATATTATTATATTATTATATACAATATATTATGTCACCATCATACAGGAGATATCTTTATATTATTATATACAATATATTATGTCACCATCATACAGGAGATATCTTTATATTATTATATACAATATATTATGTCCCCATCATACAGGAGATATCTTTATATTATTATATTATATACAATATATTATGTCACCATCATACAGGAGATATCTATATATTATTATATACAATATATTATGTCCCCATCATACAGGAGATATCTTTATATTATTATATTATATACAATATATTATGTCCCCATCATACAGGAGATATCTTTATATTATTATATACAATATATTATGTCCCCATCATACAGGAGATATCTTTATATTATTATATTATATACAATATATTATGTCCCCATCATACAGGAGATATCTTTATATTATTATATACAATATATTATGTCACCATCATACAGGAGATATCTTTATATTATTATATACAATATATTATGTCACCATCATACAGGAGATATCTTTATATTATTATATTATATACAATATATTATGTCACCATCATACAGGAGATATCTTTATATTATTATATACAATATATTATGTCCCCATCATACAGGAGATATCTTTATATTATTATATACAATATATTATGTCCCCATCATACAGGAGATATCTTTATATTATATTATATACAATATATTATGTCCCCATCATACAGGAGATATCTTTATATTATTATATACAATATATTATGTCCCCATCATACAGGAGATATCTTTATATTATTATATACAATATATTATGTCCCCATCATACAGGAGATATCTTTATATTATTATATACAATATATTATGTCACCATCATACAGGAGATATCTTTATATTATTATATACAATATATTATGTCCCCATCATACAGGAGATATCTTTATATTATTATATACAATATATTATGTCACCACCATACAGGAGATATCTTTATATTATTATATACAATATATTATGTCCCCATCATACAGGAGATATCTTTATATTATTATATACAATATATTATGTCACCATCATACAGGAGATATCTTTATATTATTATATACAATATATTATGTCACCATCATACAGGAGATATCTTTATATTATTATATACAATATATTATGTCCCCATCATACAGGAGATATCTTTATATTATTATATACAATATATTATGTCACCATCATACAGGAGTTATCTTTATATTATTATATACAATATATTATGTCCCCATCATACAGGAGATATCTTTATATTATTATATACAATATATTATGTCACCATCATACAGGAGATATCTTTATATTATATACAATATATTATGTCACCATCATACAAGAGATATCTTATATTATTATATTATATACAATATATTATGTCACCATCATACAGGAGATATCTTTATATTATTATATACAATATATTATGTCACCATCATACAGGAGACATCTTTATATTATTATATTATATACAATATATTATGTCCCCATCATACAGGAGATATCTTTATATTATATACAATATATTATGTCACCATCATACAGGAGACATCTTTATATTATTATATTATATACAATATATTATGTCCCCATCATACAGGAGATATCTTTATATTATTATATACAATATATTATGTCACCATCATACAGGAGATATCTTTGTATCATTATATTATATACAATATATTATGTCACCATCATACAGGAGATATCTTTATATTATTATATACAATATATTATGTCCCCATCATACAGGAGATATCTTTATATTATATACAATATATTATGTCACCATCATACAGGAGATATCTTTATATTATTATATACAATATATTATGTCCCCATCATACAGGAGATATCTTTATATTATTATATACAATATATTATGTCACCATCATACAGGAGACATCTTTATATTATTATATTATATACAATATATTATGTCCCCATCATACAGGAGATATCTTTATATTATATACAATATATTATGTCCCCATCATACAGGAGATATCTTTATATTATTATATACAATATATTATGTCCCCATCATACAGGAGATATCTTTATATTATTATATACAATATATTATGTCACCATCATACAGGACACATCTTTATATTATTATATACAATATATTATGTCCCCATCATACAGGAGATATCTTTATATTATTATATACAATATATTATGTCCCCATCATACAGGAGATATCTTTATATTATTATATACAATATATTATGTCCCCATCATACAGGAGATATCTTTATATTATTATATACAATATATTATGTCACCATCATACAGGAGATATCTTTATATTATATACAATATATTATGTCCCCATCATACAGGAGATATCTTTATATTATTATATACAATATATTATGTCACCATCATACAGGAGATATCTTTATATTATATACAATATATTATGTCACCATCATACAGGAGATATCTTTATATTATTATATACAATATATTATGTCCCCATCATACAGGAGATATCTTTATATTATTATATTATATACAATATATTATGTCCCCATCATACAGGAGATATCATTATATTATTATATACAATATATTATGTCCCCATCATACTGGAGATATCTTTATATTATTATATACAATATATTATGTCACCATCATACAGGAGATATCTTTATATTATTATATACAATATATTATGTCACCATCATACAGGAGATATCTTTATATTATATACAATATATTATGTCCCCATCATACAGGAGATATCTTTATATTATTATATACAATATATTATGTCACCATCATACAGGAGATATCTTTATATTATTATATACAATATATTATATCACCATCATACAGGAGACATCTTTATATTATTATATACAATATATTATGTCCCCATCATACAGGAGATATCTTCATATTATATACAATATATTATGTCACCATCATACAGGAGATATCTTTATATTATTATATACAATATATTATGTCACCATCATACAGGAGATATCTTTATATTATTATATTATTATATACAATATATTATGTCACCATCATACAGGAGATATCTTTATATTATTATATACAATATATTATGTCACCATCATACAGGAGATATCTTTATATTATTATATACAATATATTATGTCCCCATCATACAGGAGATATCTTTATATTATATTATATACAATATATTATGTCCCCATCATACAGGAGATATCTTTATATTATATTATATACAATATATTATGTCCCCATCATACAGGAGATATCTTTATATTATTATTATATACAATATATTATGTCACCATCATACAGGAGATATCTTTATATTATTATATACAATATATTATGTCACCATCATACAGGAGATATCTTTATATTATTATATACAATATATTATGTCACCATCATACAGGAGATATCTTTATATTATTATATACAATATATTATGTCCCCATCATACAGGAGATATCTTTATATTATTATATACAATATATTATGTCACATCATACAGGAGATATCTTTATATTATTATATTACATACAATATATTATGTCCCCATCATACAGGAGATATCTTTATATTATTATATACAATGTATTATGTCACCATCATACAGGAGATATCTATATATTATTATATTATATACAATATATTATGTCCCCATCATACAGGAGATATCTTTATATTATTATATTATATACAATATATTATGTCACCATCATACAGGAGATATCTTTATATTATTATATTATATACAATATATTATGTCACCATCATACAGGAGATATCTTTATATTAATTATATTATATACAATATATTATGTCCCCATCATACAGGAGATATCTTTATATTATTAATATTATATACAATATATTATGTCCCCATCATACAGGAGATATCTTTATATTATTATATACAATATATTATGTCTCCATCATACAGGAGATATCTTTATATTATTATATACAATATATTATGTCACCATCATACAGGAGATATCTTTATATTATTATATTATATACAATATATTATGTCACCATCATACAGGAGATATCTTTATATTATTATATACAATATATTATGTCACCATCATACAGGAGATATCTTTATATTATTATATACAATATATTATGTCCCCATCATACAGGAGATATCTTTATATTATATACAATATATTATGTCACCATCATACAGGAGATATCTTTATATTATTATATACAATATATTATGTCCCCATCATACAGGAGATATCTTTATATTATTATATACAATATATTATGTCCCCATCATACAGGAGATATCTTTATATTATTATATACAATATATTATGTCACCATCATACAGGAGATATCTTTATATTATATTATATACAATATATTATGTCCCCATCATACAGGAGATATCTTTATATTATTATTATATACAATATATTATGTCACCATCATACAGGAGATATCTTTATATTATTATATACAATATATTATGTCACCATCATACAGGAGATATCTTTATATTATATTATTATATACAATATATTATGTCACCATCATACAGGAGATATCTTTATATTATTATATTATATACAATATATTATGTCTCCATCATACAGGAGATATCTTTATATTATTATATACAATATATTATGTCACCATCATACAGGAGATATCTTTAATATTATTATATACAATATATTATGTCACCATCATACAGGAGATATCTTTATATTATTATATACAATATATTATGTCACCATCATACAGGAGATATCTTTATATTATTATATACAATATATTATGTCCCCATCATACAGGAGATATCTTTATATTATTATATACAATATATTATGTCCCCATCATACAGGAGATATCTTTGTATTATTATATACAATATATTATGTCACATCATACAGGAGATATCTTTATATTATTATATTACATACAATATATTATGTCCCCATCATACAGGAGATATCTTTATATTATTATATACAATGTATTATGTCACCATCATACAGGAGATATCTATATATTATTATATTATATACAATATATTATGTCCCCATCATACAGGAGATATCTTTATATTATTATATACAATATATTATGTCCCCATCATACAGGAGATATCTTTATATTATTATATACAATATATGTCACCATCATACAGGAGATATCTTTATATTATTATATACAATATATTATGTCACCATCATACAGGAGATATCTTTATATTATTATATACAATATATTATGTCTCCATCATACAGGAGATATCTTTATATTATTATATACAATATATTATGTCTCCATCATACAGGAGATATCTTTATATTATTATATACAATATATTATGTCACCATCATACAGGAGATATCTTTATATTATTATATACAATATATTATGTCACCATCATACAGGAGATATCTTTATATTATTATATTATATACAATATATTATGTCACCATCATACAGGAGATATCTTTATATTATTATATTATATACAATATATTATGTCCCCATCATACAGGAGATATCTTTATATTATTATATTATATACAATATATTATGTCCCCATCATACAGGAGATATCTTTATATTATTATATACAATATATTATGTCCCCATCATACAGGAGATATCTTTATATTATTATATACAATATATTATGTCACCATCATACAGGAGATATCTTTATATTATTATATACAATATATTATGTCCCCATCATACAGGAGATATCTTTATATTATATTATATACAATATATTATGTCCCCATCATACAGGAGATATCTTTATATTATTATTATATACAATATATTATGTCCCCATCATACAGGAGATATCTTTATATTATTATATACAATATATTATGTCCACCATCATACAGGAGATATCTTTATATTATATTATTATAACAATATATTATGTCACCATCATACAGGAGATATCTTTATATTATTATATTATATACAATATATTATGTCTCCATCATACAGGAGATATCTTTATATTATTATATTATATACAATATATTATGTCACCATCATACAGGAGATATCTTTATATTATTATATACAATATATTATGTCACCATCATACAGAGATATCTTTATATTATTATATACAATATATTATGTCACCATCATACAGGAGATATCTTTATATTATTATATACAATATATTATGTCCCCATCATACAGGAGATATCTTTATATTATTATATACAATATATTATGTCCCCATCATACAGGAGATATCTTTATATTATTATATACAATATATTATGTCACATCATACAGGAGATATCTTTATATTATTATATTACATACAATATATTATGTCCCCATCATACAGGAGATATCTTTATATTATTATATACAATATATTATGTCACCATCATACAGGAGATATCTTTATATTATTATATACAATATATTATGTCACCATCATACAGGAGATATCTTTATATTATTATATACAATATATTATGTCACCATCATACAGGAGATATATTTATATTATTATATTATTACCGTATATACTCGAGTATAGGCCGAGTTTTTCAGCACGATTTTTCGTGCTGAAAACACCCCCCTCGGCTTATACTCGAGTGAACTCCCCCACCCGCAGTGGTCTTCAACCTGCGGACCTCCAGAGGTTTCAAAACTACAACTCCCAGCAAGCCCGGGCAGCCATCGGCTGTCCGGGCTTGCTGGG
Source organism: Hyla sarda (assembly GCF_029499605.1). Taxonomy (NCBI): domain Eukaryota; kingdom Metazoa; phylum Chordata; class Amphibia; order Anura; family Hylidae; genus Hyla; species Hyla sarda. The sequence goes on from NW_026607614.1 coordinate 205,435, forward strand.
AGTTGTAGTTTTGAAACCTCCGGAGGTCCGCAGGTTGAAGACCACTGCGGCCTTCAACATCATCCAGCCCCCTCTCACCCCCTTTAGTTCTGAGTACTCACCTCCGCTCGGCGCTGGTCCGGTCCTGCAGGGCTGTCCGGTGAGGAGGTGGTCCGGTGAGGAGGTGGTCCGGTGAGGAGGTGGTCCGGGCTGCTATCTTCACCGGGGAGGCCTCTTCTAAGCGCTTCGGGCCCGGCCTCAGAATAGTCACGTTGCCTTGACAACGACGCAGATACGTCGTTGTTAAGGCAACGGCTCTATTCCGGGCCGGAAGCGCGGAGAAGAGGCGCCCCCGGTGAAGATAGCAGCCCGGACCACCTCCTCACCGGACCACCTCCTCACCGGACAGCCCTGCAGGACCGGACCAGCGCCGAGCGGAGGTGAGTACTCAGAACTAAAGGGGGTGAGAGGGGGCTGGATGATGTTGAAGGCCGCAGTGGTCTTCAACCTGCGGACCTCCGGAGGTTTCAAAACTACAACTCCCAGCAAGCCCGGACAGCCGATGGCTGCCCGGGCTTGCTGGGAGTTGTAGTTTTGAAACCTCTGGAGGTCCGCAGGTTGAAGGCCGCAGTGGTCTTCAACCTGCGGACCTCCGGAGGTTTCAAAACTACAACTCCCAGCAAGCCCGGACAGCCGATGGCTGCCCGGGCTTGCTGGGAGTTGTAGTTTTGAAACCTCTGGAGGTCCGCAGGTTGAAGGCCGCAGTGGTCTTCAACCTGCGGACCTCCGGAGGTTTCAAAACTACAACTCCCAGCAAGCCCGGACAGCCGATGGCTGCCCGGGCTTGCTGGGAGTTGTAGTTTTGAAACCTCTGGAGGTCCGCAGGTTGAAGACCACTGAGGGCGAATGATGAGAAGAGGATGATGAAGGGGGGGGGGGGGGGTGTGGGGATGATGAAGGGGGGTGGGGATGATGAAGGGGGGGGGGTGTGGGATGATTACAAGGGGATGATGAAGGGGGGATGTGTGGGATGATAAGGGGATGTGTGGGATGATGACAAGGGGATGATGAAGGGGGGATGTGTGGGATAAGGGGATGTGTGGGATGATGACAAGGGGATGATGAAGGGGGGATGTGTGGGATGATGACAAGGGGATGATGAAGGGGGGATGTGTGGGATGATAAGGGGATGTGTGGGATGATGACAAGGGGATGATGAAGGGGGGATGTGTGGGATGATGACAAGGGGATGATGAGGATGTTAATGACGGGTCTGGATGATGACAGGGGGGGATGAGGTATTTCCCACCCTAGGCTTATACTCGAGTCAATAACTTTTCCTGGGATTTTGGGTTGAAATTAGGGGTCTCGGCTTATACTCGGGTCGGCTTATACTCGAGTATATACGGTATATACAATATATTATGTCACCATCATACAGGAGATATCTTTATATTATTATATACAATATATTATGTCACCATCATACAGGAGATATCTTTATATTATTATATACAATATATTATGTCACCATCATACAGGAGATATCTTTATATTATTATATACAATATATTATGTCACCATCATACAGGAGATATCTTTATATTATTATATACAATATATTATGTCACCATCATACAGGAGATATATTTATATTATTATATTATTATATACAATATATTATGTCATCATCATACAGGAGATATCTTTATATTATTATATACAATATATTATGTCACCATCATACAGGAGATATCTTTATATTATTATATACAATATATTATGTCCCCATCATACAGGAGATATCTATATATTATTATATACAATATATTATGTCACCATCATACAGGAGATATCTTTATATTATTATATACAATATATTATGTCCCCATCATACAGGAGATATCTATATATTATTATATTATATACAATATATTATGTCCCCATCATACAGGAGATATCTTTATATTATTATATTATATACAATATATTATGTCACCATCATACAGGAGATATCTATATATTATTATATTATATACAATATATTATGTCCCCATCATACAGGAGATATCTTTATATTATTATATTATATACAATATATTATGTCACCATCATACAGGAGATATCTTTATATTATTATATTATATACAATATATTATGTCACCATCATACAGGAGATATCTTTATATTATTATATTATATACAATATATTATGTCCCCATCATACAGGAGATATCTTTATATTATTATATTATATACAATATATTATGTCCCCATCATACAGGAGATATCTTTATATTATTATATACAATATATTATGTCTCCATCATACAGGAGATATCTTTATATTATATTATATACAATATATTATGTCACCATCATACAGGAGATATCTTTATATTATTATATACAATATATTATGTCTCCATCATACAGGAGATATCTTTATATTATTATATACAATATATTATGTCACCATCATACAGGAGACATCTTTATATTATTATATACAATATATTATGTCACCATCATACAGGAGATATCTTTATATTATTATATTATATACAATATATTATGTCCCCATCATACAGGAGATATCTTTATATTATTATATTATATACAATATATTATGTCACCATCATACAGGAGATATCTTTATATTATTATATACAATATATTATGTCCCCATCATACAGGAGATATCTTTATATTATATTATATACAATATATTATGTCACCATCATACAGGAGATATCTTTATATTATTATATACAATATATTATGTCACCATCATACAGGAGATATCTTTATATTATTATATACAATATATTATGTCCCCATCATACAGGAGATATCTTTATATTATTATATTATATACAATATATTATGTCACCATCATACAGGAGATATCTTTATATTATTATATACAATATATTATGTCACCATCATACAGGAGATATCTTTATATTATTATATACAATATATTATGTCACCATCATACAGGAGATATCTTTATATTATTATATACAATATATTATGTCCCCATCATACAGGAGATATCTTTATATTATATACAATATATCATGTCCCCATCATACAGGAGATATCTTTATATTATTATATTATATACAATATATTATGTCACCATCATATAGGAGATATCTTTATATTATATACAATATATTATGTCACCATCATACAGGAGATATCTATATATTATTATATACAATATATTATGTCCCCATCATACAGGAGATATCTTTATATTATTATATACAATATATTATGTCCCCATCATACAGGAGATATCTTTATATTATATACAATATATTGTGTCACCATCATACAGGAGATATCTTTATATTATATTATATACAATATATTATGTCACCATCATACAGGAGATATCTTTATATTATTATATTATATACAATATATTATGTCACCATCATACAGGAGATATCTTTATATTATTATATACAATATATTATGTCCCCATCATACAGGAGATATCTTCATATTATTATATTATATACAATATATTATGTCCCCATCATACAGGAGATATCTTTATATTATTATATACAATATATTATGTCCCCATCATACAGGAGATATCTTTATATTATTATATACAATATATTATGTCCCCATCATACAGGAGATATCTTTATATTATTATATACAATATATTATGTCCCCATCATACAGGAGATATCTTTATATTATTATATACAATATATTATGTCACCATCATACAGGAGATATCTTTATATTATTATATACAATATATTATGTCACCATCATACAGGAGATATCTTTATATTATTATATACAATATATTATGTCCCCATCATACAGGAGATATCTTTATACTATTATATACAATATATTATGTCCCCATCATACAGGAGATATCTTTATATTATTATATACAATATATTACGTCACCATCATACAGGAGATATCTTTATATTATTATATACAATATATTATGTCACCATCATACAGGAGATATCTTTATATTATTATATACAATATATTATGTCCCCATCATACAGGAGATATCTTTATATTATTATTATATACAATATATTATGTCCCCATCATACAGGAGATATCTTTATATTATTATATACAATATATTATGTCACCACCATACAGGAGATATCTTTATATTATTATATACAATATATTATGTCCCCATCATACAGGAGATATCTTTATATTATTATATACAATATATTATGTCACCACCATACAGGAGATATCTTTATATTATTATATACAATATATTATGTCACCATCATACAGGAGATATCTTTATATTATTATATACAATATATTATGTCACCATCATACAGGAGATATCTTTATATTATTATATACAATATATTATGTCACCATCATACAGGAGATATCTTTATATTATTATATTATATACAATATATTATGTCACCATCATACAGGAGATATCTTTATATTATTATATACAATATATTATGTCACCATCATACAGGAGATATCGTTATATTATTATATACAATATATTATGTCACCATCATACAGGAGATATCTTTATATTATTATATACAATATATTATGTCCCCATCATACAGGAGATATCTTTATATTATTATATACAATATATTATGTCCCCATCATACAGGAGATATCTTTATATTATTATATTATATACAATATATTATGTCACCATCATACAGGAGATATCTATATATTATTATATACAATATATTATGTCCCCATCATACAGGAGATATCTTTATATTATTATATTATATACAATATATTATGTCACCATCATACAGGAGATATCTTTATATTATTATATACAATATATTATGTCACCATCATACAGAAGATATCTTTATATTATTATATACAATATATTATGTCCCCATCATACAGGAGATATCTTTATATTATTATATACAATATATTATGTCCCCATCATACAGGAGATATCTTTATATTATTATATACAATATATTATGTCCCCATCATACAGGAGATATCTTTATATTATTATATACAATATATTATGTCCCCATCATACAGGATATATCTTTATATTATTATATACAATATATTATGTCCCCATCATACAGGAGATATCTATATATTATTATATACAATATATTATGTCTCCATCATACAGGAGATATCTTTATATTATTATATACAATATATTATGTCCCCATCATACAGGAGATATCTTTATATTATATTATTATATACAATATATTATGTCACCATCATACAGGAGATATCTTTATATTATTATATACAATATATTATGTCCCCATCATACAGGAGATATCTTTATATTATTATATACAATATATTATATCACCATCATACAGGAGATATCTTTATATTATATACAATATATTATGTCCCCATCATACAGGAGATATCTTTATATTATTATATTATATACAATATATTATGTCACCATCATACAGGAGATATCTTTATATTATTATATACAATATATTATATCACCATCATACAGGAGATATCTTTATATTATATACAATATATTATGTCCCCATCATACAGGAGATATCTTTATATTATTATATTATATACAATATATTATGTCACCATCATACAGGAGATATCTTTATATTATTATATACAATATATTATGTCACCATCATACAGGAGATATCTTTATATTATTATATACAATATATTATGTCACCATCATACAGGAGATATCTTTATATTATTATATACAATATATTATGTCCCCATCATACAGGAGATATCTTTATATTATTATATACAATATATTATGTCCCCATCATACAGGAGATATCTTTATATTATTATATACAATATATTATGTCACCATCATACAGGAGATATCTTTATATTATTATATACAATATATTATATCACCATCATACAGGAGATATCTTTATATTATATACAATATATTATGTCCCCATCATACAGGAGATATCTTTATATTATTATATACAATATATTATGTCCCCATCATACAGGAGATATCTTTATATTATTATATTATATACAATATATTATGTCACCATCATACAGGAGATATCTTTATATTATTATATTATATACAATATATTATGTCCCCATCATACAGGAGATATCATTATATTATTATATACAATATATTATGTCTCCATCATACAGGAGATATCTTTATATTATTATATACAATATATTATGTCCCCATCATACAGGAGATATCTTTATATTATATACAATATATTATGTCCCCATCATACAGGATATATCTTTATATTATTATATACAATATATTATGTACCCATCATACAGGAGATATCTTTATATTATTATATACAATATATTATGTCACCATCATACAGGAGATATCTTTATATTATTATATACAATATATTATGTCACCATCATACAGGAGATATCTTTATATTATTATATACAATATATTGTGTCCCCATCATACAGGAGATATCTTTATATTATTATATACAATATATTATGTCCCCATCATACAGGAGATATCTTTATATTATTATATACAATATATTATGTCCCCATCATACAGGAGATATCTTTATATTATTATATTATATACAATATATTATGTCCCCATCATACAGGAGATATCTTTATATTATTATATTATATACAATATATTATGTCACCATCATACAGGAGACATCTTTATATTATTATATACAATATATTATGTCACCATCATACAGGAGATATCTTTATATTATTATATACAATATATTATGTCACCATCATACAGGAGATATCTTTATATTATTATATACAATATATTATGTCCCCATCATACAGGAGATATCTTTATATTATTATATTATATACAATATATTATGTCACCATCATACAGGAGATATCTTTATATTATTATATACAATATATTATGTCACCATCATACAGGAGATATCTTTATATTATTATATTATATACAGTATATTATGTCACCATCATACAGGAGATATCTTTATATTATTATATACAATATATTATGTCACCATCATACAGGAGATATCTTTATATTATTATATACAATATATTATGTCCCCATCATACAGGAGATATATTTATATTATTATATACAATATATTATGTCACCATCATACAGGAGATATCTTTATATTATTATATTATATACAATATATTATGTCACCATCATACAGGAGATATCTTTATATTATTATATACAATATATTATGTCCCCATCATACAGGAAATATCTTTATATTATTATATTATATACAATATATTATGTCACCATCATACAGGAGATATCTTTATATTATTATATTATATACAATATATTATGTCCCCATCATACAGGAGATATCTTTATATTATTATATTATATACAATATATTATGTCCCCATCATACAGGAGATATCTTTATATTATTATATACAATATATTATGTCCCCATCATACAGGAGATATCTTTATATTATTATATACAATATATTATGTCACCATCATACAGGAGATATCTTTATATTATTATATACAATATATTATGTCACCATCATACAGGAGATATCTTTATATTATTATATACAATATATTATGTCACCATCATACAGGAGATATCTTTATATTATTATATACAATATATTATGTCCCCATCATACAGGAGATATCTTTATATTATATTATTATATACAATATATTATGTCCCCATCATACAGGAGATATCTTTATATTATTATATTATATACAATATATTATGTCACCATCAGACAGGAGATATCTTTATATTATTATATACAATATATTATGTCACCATCATACAGGAGATATCTTTATATTATTATATACAATATATTATGTCACCATCATACAGGAGATATCTTTATATTATTATATACAATATATTATGTCATTATCATACAGGAGATATCTTTATATTATTATATACAATATATTATGTCACCATCATACAGGAGATATCTTTATATTATTATATACAATATATTATGTCACCATCATACAGGAGATATCTTTATATTATTATATTATATACAATATATTATGTCCCCATCATACAGGAGATATCTTTATATTATTATATACAATATATTATGTCCCCATCATACAGGAGATATCTTTATATTATTATATACAATATATTATGTCCCCATCATACAGGAGATATCTTTATATTATTATATACAATATATTATGTCCCCATCATACAGGAGATATCTTTATATTATTATATACAATATATTATGTCACCATCATACAGGAGATATCTTTATATTATTATATACAATATATTATGTCACCATCATACAGGAGATATCTTTATATTATTATATACAATATATTATGTCACCATCATACAGGAGATATCTTTATATTATTATATACAATATATTATGTCACCATCATACAGGAGATATCTTTATATTATTATATTATATACAATATATTATGTCACCATCATACAGGAGATATCTTTATATTATTATATTATATACAATATATTATGTCCCCATCATACAGGAGATATCTTTATATTATTATATACAATCTATTATGTCCCCATCATACAGGAGATATCTTTATATTATTATATACAATATATTATGTCCCCATCATACAGGAGATATCTTTATATTATCATATACAATATATTATGTCACCATCATACAGGAGATATCTTTATATTATTATATACAATATATTATATCACCATCATACAGGAGATATCTTTATATTATTATATACAATATATTATATCACCATCATACAGGAGATATCTTTATATTATCATATACAATATATTATGTCACCATCATACAGGAGATATCTTTATATTATTATATACAATATATTATGTCCCCATCATACAGGAGATATCTTTATATTATTATATACAATATATTATGTCCCCATCATACAGGAGATATCTTTATATTATTATATACAATATATTATGTCCCCATCATACAGGAGATACCTTTATATTATTATATACAATATATTATGTCCCCATCATACAGGAGATATCTTTATATTATTATATACAATATATTATGTCCCCATCATACAGGAGATATCTTTATATTATTATATACAATATATTATGTCCCCATCATACAGGAGATATCTTTATATTATTATATACAATATATTATGTCCCCATCATACAGGAGATATCTTTATATTATTATATTATATACAATATATTATGTCCCCATTAGTGATGAGTGAACTTTTCAAAAATTCGATTCGGCCGATTCGCCGAATTTTCCCGAAAAGTTTGTTTCGATCCGAATTTATTCGCGGCGAATCAATGTTAAAAAAAGGCTATTTCTAGCCTACATACAGCCTCTATAGGGGTATAGAACACTTTGCTGTGTTATAAAACACATATGGAGTGTGCTGGGGTAGTGAAATAATACTGTTATTCAGAATAACATGCAGATTACTGGCATCGCTCTTAGAATCACTGCCGCACAGCAGCACAATGACAGAGTCTGGAGGTGGCATCAGTGTCAGGAGACCATATAGTGACTGAATGACAGAGCCTGGAGGTGGCATCAGTGTCAGGAGACCATATAGTGACTGAATGACAGAGCCTGGAGGTGGCATCAGTGTCAGGAGACCATATAGTGACTGAATGACAGAGCCTGGAGGTGGCATCAGTGTCAGTAGACCATATAGTGACTGAATGACAGAGCCTGGAGGTGGCATCAGTGTCAGGAGACCATATAGTGACTGAATGACATAGTGTGGACATAGCGTGGCAAGAATAGACCATTTAGTGGCGGAATTACACAGCGTAGAGTTGGCTGATGCACTAGTACACTACAGCCCAGGGCTTCACAATCCCCCCCCAAAAAACCAACACAATATATGAAATTTTTGACAAAGATTTCTCATTGGTAGCACCGGCTATCCAAAAATTTGAAATTTCCAGAACCAGGCCCCACCTCTGCGGCATCAGTAACCCATATATTGCCTGAAGGACACAGCCTGGAGTTGGCTGATGCACCAGTACACACCCGGGCTTCACAATCCCCTCCAAAAAACAACAACATTTTAGAAATTTTTTAAAGAAATCCCTTTGTGTAAGAACAAGCGCATATCCAACAGTTCAGAAGACCCTATAATGCAGGACGGTGGACCACCCAAAGACATGAACTATTGGTAAGTGGTAGTAGAATGGTATATGTCAGGGTCCGGACTGGTACGTGGGGAGGACACTGGTGGTGGATCCTCTGTGTCAGTGGGGTGATGACGTGGGCCGTACCAGGGGAACGGAATCTAAGGGGTCACTGGTTTTCACCAGAGCCCGCCGCAAAGCGGGATGGACTTGCAGCGGCAGGTAACCCCCCAGGTCGTTCCGCCCGATAGCGACTCAACCTCACTGACAGCTGAGACAGGCGCGGTACACAGGGACAAGGCAAGAGCAAGGTCGGACGTAGCAGAAGATCAAGGCAGGCGGCTAAGTTCGTAGTCAGGGGCAACAGCAATGGGTCTGGATACACAGGCTAGGGATACACACAAAATGCTTTCTCAGGGCACTAGGGCAACAAGATCCGGCGAGGACAGGAAGGGGGAGTGGGTCTATATGTGTGGGAGTGATTGAGAACACATTGGGCCAGGCACCAATTAACGGTGCACTGGCCCTTTAAATCTGAGAGACCTGGCGCGCGCACGCACCCTAGAGAGCGGGGCCGCGCATCCGGACTGATGAGCAGGAGGATGGGGCAGGTAAACAGAACGTAATGCGACCCGAGGGCAGGCACGTCCCGCCGCGCGGATCGCATCCCCACCGGGGGAAACAGAGCAGCGCTCCCGGTCAGCGAGTCTGACCGGGGCGCTGCAACCAGGAGGTGAACGCCGCGAGCGTTCCAGGGGAGGAGAGGGATCCGGAGCGTTCGGCGTGACCGTATAGATGGGTTATTGATGAGTAGGAAGCGCTTCTCGTTTTTGCTGATGGTGCCTGATCTAACATGTCCTGTAGTGGTGGAAAAGGGTTGTTGTCCAATTTGCGGTAGTATTCGGGGTTGGATGGCGAGCCCTCCAGCTTCATCATATATCTGATCACCTGCAAATGCAAGAAGCAATATGTGGGGAGGACGACAGGAACTGAACGGTCGTCGTAACAAACATAGAAACAACATTAAGAAGACATTTTTACTTCACAGTATCTCAAGAGACTGTAGGGAGCAGCACCCACCTGATGAAGACCCCTCCTCTATTCGCTCCATTGATCACGTCCCCAATCACATTTCGCCTCAATACGCTACAACCGCAAGGGCTTAACGAAGCCGCAGACTTAATCCGATGATCCATCCAATCCTAATTCAACGCTATGGCCGTTCCCTGATGCCACCACTACCCCTACATTATATTAAAAATGATTCATTTATTCTCCTTTTGTTTGTTTTTTTACATTTACTTTTACTCTTAGTGTCTTTCAGTTTCAATTCAATTCTACTTAAATTTTATTAATTATCCACACAGACACCTACCGTATTTTTCGCCCTATAGGACGCACCGGCGTATAAGACGCACCCAATTTATAGGTGCCAAATCTAAAAAACATAAAGATTCTGAACCCAACAGTGGTCTTCAACCTGCGGACCTCCAGATGTTGCAAAACTACAACTCCCAGCATGCCCGGACAGCCGTTGGCTGTCCGGGCATGCTGGGAGTTGTAGTTTTGCAACATCTGGAGGTCCGCAGGTTGAAGACCACTGGTATAGGAGGTAATGCTCACATGTCCCCGCCGCTCCGGACCCGACACCGCTGCCCTGGATGTCGCTCCATCGTGGTGTCCCCGATGCTCCGGACTTCTTCTTCCCCAGGATCCACGCTCTCCGTCACCATCATCATGCCGCTACGCACGCCGCTCCTATTGGATGATGGCGTGCGCGACGACGTGATGACGTCAAAAGAGAGCGCAGGGGATCCCGGCACGTAGCAGACACCGAGGAGGCAGGTAAGGTCCCTCCCGGTGTCCTGTAAGCTGTTCGGGACGCCGTGATTTCACCGCGGCGGTCCCGAACAGCCCGACTGAGCAGCCGGGTTAGTGTTATTTTCCCTTCAGACGCGGCGGTCAGCTTTGATTGCCGCGTCTGAAGGGTTAATACAGGGCATCACCGTGATCGGTGATGTCCTGTATTAGCCGCGGGTCACGGCCATTGATGGACGCAGGGACCGCCGCGATAGGTATGTATTTGCCGTATAAGACGTACCAACTCCCCCCCCAACCCCAACTCCCCCCCCCCCCCCCCCGGGGAAGAAAAAGTGCGTCTTATACGGCAAAAAATACGATAACCATCAATAAAAACTGGGTGTCCAACTCATCGCTACACATTGTACCATCTCCTGCTATTGTGTAATGCTTTGCTGCCACCTACTGGAGAAATGTGCGATTTACAATCCCTCCATTCATAACACACAAGCTCCATTAACACTACGTTACACTTTATACAATGCTTCCTGTTCCCATGAACCTAGTTGCCCATATATGGTATCCACTTGACCTAGTTCCTACGGGTCAAACACTTTCTTAACCCCTTAAGGACTCAGGGTTTTTCCGTTTTTGCACTTTCGTTTTTTGCTCCTTACCTTTTAAAAATCATAACCCTTTCAATTTTCCACCTAAAAATCCATATTATGGCTTATTTTTTGCGTCGCCAATTCTACTTTGCAGTGACATTAGTCATTTTACCCAAAAATGCACGGCGAAACGGAAAAAAAAAATCATTGTGCGACAAAATCGAGAAAAAAAAAACGCCATTTTGTAACTTTTGGGGGCTTCCGTTTCTACGCAGTGCATATTTCGGTAAAAATTACACCTTATCATTATTCTGTAGGTCCATACGATTATAATGATCCCCTACTTATATAGGTGATTTTGTCGCACTTCTGGAAAAAATCATAACTACATGCAGGAAAATGTATACGTTTAAAAATGTCATCTTCTGACCCCTATAACTTTTTAATTTTTCCACGTACGGGGCGGTATGAGGGCTCATTTTTTGCGCCGTGATCTGAAGTTTTTATCGGTATGATTTTTGTTTTGATCTGACTTTTGATCACTTTTTATTAATTTTTTAATGGTATAAAAAGTGACCAAAATACGCTTTTTTGGACTTTGGAATTTTTTTGCGCGTACGCCATTAACCGTACGGTTTAATTAATGGTATATTTTTATAGTTCGGACATTTATGCACGCGGCGATACCACATATGTTTATTTATTTTATTTTTTTTACACTGTTTTATTTTTTTTATGGGAAAAGGGGGTTGATTCAAACTTTTATTAGGGAAGGGGTTAAATGACCTTTATTAACACTTTTTTTTACATTTTTTTTGCAGTGTTATATATAGGAGACTATAACACTGCACACACTGATCTCTTATACTGATCATTGTTATCCCATAGGATATTATAACACTGCACACACTGATCTCTTATACTGATCATTATTATCCCATAGGCGACTATAACGCTGCACATACTGATCTCTTATACTGATCATTGTTATCCCATAGGGACCAATAACACTGCACACACTGATCTCTTATACTGGTCATTGTTATCCCATAGGAGACTATAACACTGCACACACTGATCTCTTATACTGGTCATTATTATCCCATAGGGACCCATAACACTGCACACACTGATCATTGTTATCCCATAGGGACTTATAACACTGCACACACTGATCTCTTATAGTCTCCTATGGGATAATAATGATCAGTATAAGAGATCAGTGTGTGCAGTGTTATAGGTCCCTATGGAATAATAATGATCAGTATAAGAGATCAGTGTGTGCAGTGTTATAGGTCCCTATGGGATAATAATGATCAGTATAAGAGATCAGTGTGTGCAGTGTTATAGGTCCCTATGGAATAATAATGATCAGTATAAGAGATCAGTGTGTGCAGTGTTATAGTCTCCTATGGGATAATAATGATCAGTATAACACTGCACACACTGATCTCTTATACTGATCATTATTATCCCATAGGGACCTATAACACTGCACACACTGATCTCTTATACTGATCATTATTATCCCATAGGGACCTATAACACTGCACACACTGATCTCTTATACTGATCATTATTATCCCATAGGGACCTATAACACTGCACACACTGATCTCTTATGCTGATCATTGTTATCCCATAGGAGACTATAACACTGCACACACTGATCTCTTATACTGATCATTGTTATCCCATAGGGACCTATAACACTGCACACACTGATCTCTCATGCTGATCACTGGCGTGTATTAACATGCCTGTGATCAGTGTTATCGGCGCTTGACTGCTCCTGCCTGGACACCGAGGAGGCAGGTAAGGGCCCTCCCGGTGTCCTGCAAGCTGTTCGGGACGCCGTGATTTCACCGCGGCGGTCCCGAACAACCCGACTGAGCAGCTGGGTCACTTTCACTTTCGAAGCGGCGGTCAGCTTTGACCGCCGCTTCTAAAGGGTTAATGCCGCACATCGCCGCGATCGGCGATGTGTGGTATTAGCCGCGGGTCCCGGCCGTTGATTAGCGCCGGGACCGACGCGATATGATACGGGATCGCGGCGCGATCCCGCTTCATATTGTGGGAGACGGCGCAGGACCTAAATATATGTCCTGCGTCGTTAATTACCAATAATCACAATATTATATCTCAGCCCTCGAACCCACATCGGGGTCTCCCATCCATGATATTACCAGGACCCTGCTGTATAGCTTTCTGCCCGCTTGTTGCAATGTCCCCATGGACCACAATGGGTCCTATTGGCTTCAATGGGCAAAAAATCACAATGTTCTAGACCCAGCCTATTCATCCCTATACACCAAATAGGACCGGTACTACAGACCCTGGAGGCTGACGTCACACTCACCCTCCAATGACCTTCAAACCTGCCAAAATTCAAATGTGTAATATGTTAAAGTATTCATGTAAGTGTGTATATATAAGATGCTTCACCTATACACTGTAACCTTGACCTGAGGAAGGAGGGAACTCCTCCGAAACACAGTCAAACCCTGTATGTTACTTTAAAAAATACTACCATCCTACACTCGACTCCTGTGTCATCACGCCGGTGTAGCGCTACAGTGCCAACGTTGGATGTTCACTGGAAGGTAAAGGAAACCCCTGCCACATCTGTATTCCTGCAATGCTGTGCTATGGAAGACTAGTAATGGAACACCAATAACACTGATCAATGCTGTGCTATGGAAGACTGTAGCAATGGAGCGCTGATAACACTGATCAATGCTGTGCTATGGAAGACTGTAGTAATGGAACACCAATAACACTGATCAATGCTGTGCTATGGCAGACTGTAGTAATAGAACGCTGATAACACTGATCAATGCTGTGCTATGGAAGACTGTAGTAATGGAACACCAATAACACTGATCAATGCTGTGCTATGGCAGGCTGTAGCAATGGAGCGCTGATAACACTGATCACTGCTGTGCTATGGAAGACTGTAGTAATGGAACACCAATAACACTGATCAATGCTGTTCTATGGAAGACTGTAGTAATAGAACGCTGATAACACTGATCAATGCTGTGCTATGGAAGACTGTAGTAATGGAACACCAATAACACTGATCAATGCTGTTCTATGGAAGACTGTAGTAATAGAGCGCTGATAACACTGATCAATGCTGTGCTATGGAAGACTGTAGTAATGGAACACCAATAACACTGATCAATGCTGTTCTATGGAAGACTGTAGTAATAGAGCGCTGATAACACTGATCAATGCTGTGCTATGGAAGACTGTAGTAATGGAACACCAATAACACTGATCAATGCTGTGCTATGGCAGACTGTGGTAATAGAGCGCTGATAACACTGATCAATGCTGTGCTATGGCAGGCTGTAGTAATAGAGCACTGATAACACTGATCAATGCTGTGCTATGGAAGACTGTAGTAATGGAACACCAATAACACTGATCAATGCTGTGCTATGGCAGACTGTAGTAATAGAGCGCTGATAACACTGATCAATGCTGTGCTATGGAAGACTGTAGTAATGGAACACCAATAACACTGATCAATGCTGTGCTATGGCAGACTGTAGTAATAGAGCGCTGATAACACTGATCAATGCTGTGCTATGGAAGACTGTAGTAATGGAACACCAATAACAATGATCAATGCTGTGTTATGGAAGACTGTAGTAATGGAACACCAATAACACTGATCAATGCTGTGCTATTGAAGACTGTAGTAATGGAACACCAATGACACTGATATATGCTGTTCTATGGAAGACTGTAGTAATAGAGCGCTGATAACACTGATCAATGCTGTGCTATGGAAGACTGTAGTAATGGAACACCAATAACACTGATCAATGCTGTTCTATGGCAGCATGTAGTAATAGAACGCTGATAACACTGAACAATGCTATTTTATGGAAGGCTGTAGTAATGGAGCGCTGATAACACTGATCAATGCTGTGCTATAGCAGTCTATAGTAATGGAGCACCAATAACACTTATCAATGATGTGCTTTGGCAGCCTGTAGTAATAAAGTGCCGATAACACTGATCAATGCTGTGCTATGGCAGGCTGTAGTAATGGAGCACAACAACACTGATCAATACTGTGCTATAGCAGCCTGTGATAATAAATCGCCGATAACAATGATCAATGCTGTGGTATGCAAGGCTGTAGTAATGGAGCACCAGTAACACCGATCAATGCTATGCTATGGCAGACTGTAGTAATGGAGCGCCGATAACACTGATCAATGCCATGCTATGGCAGGCTGTAGTAATGGAGCGCTGATAAAACTGATCAATGCTGTGCTATATCAGTCTACAGTAATGAAGTACCAATAACACTGATCAATGCTGTGCTTTGGCAGCCTGTAGTAATGGAGCGCAGATAACACTGACTAACGCTGTGCTATGCCAGGCTATAGTAATGGAGCGCTGATAACACTGATCAATACTGCGCTATGGCAGACTGTAGTAATGGAGCGCTGATAACACTGATCAACGCTGTGCTATGGCAGTATGTAGTAATGGAGCGCTGATAACACTGATCATAGCTGTGCTTTATGGCAGCTTGTAGTAATGGAACGCTGATAAGACTGATCAGTAATGTGTTATGGCAGGCTGTAGTAATGAAGCACTGATAACACTGATCAATGCTGTGCTATGGCAGGCTGTAGTAATGGTGCACAGATAACACTGATCAATGCTGTTCTATGGCAGGCTGTAGTAATGGAGCACAGATAACACTGATCAATGCTGTGCTATGCCAGGCTGTAGTAATGGAGCACAGATAGCACTGATCCATGCTGTTCTATGGCAGGCTGTAGTAATGGAGCACAGATAGCACTGATCAATGCTGTTCTATGGCAGAATGTAGTGGAGCACAGATAGCACTGAGCAATGATTTGCTATGGCAGTGTATAGTAATGGAGTGCCAATAACACTGATCAATGCTTTGCTATGACAGGCTGTAGTAATGGGGCGCCGATAACACTGATTAATAGCAGCCTAATGAGCTGTGCTATGGCAGCCTGTAGTAATGGAGCCTAATGAGCTGTGCTATGGCAGCCTGTAGTAATGGAGCCTAATGAGCTGTGCTATGTCAGCCTGTAGTAATGGAGCGCCGATAATACTGATTAATACTATGTTTTGGCAGCCTATAGTAATGGAGCGCTGAATACACAGATCAATGCAATGCTATGGCAGTCTATAGTAGTTATGGCAGTTGCTATGGCAGGCTGTAGTATTAAAGCGCCAATAACACTGATCAGTGCTGTGCTATGGCAGGCTGTAGTAATGGTGCACTGATAACACTGATCAATGCTGTTATATGGCAGGCTGTCGTAATGGAGCTCAGATAACACTGATCAATGCTGTGCTATAGCAGGCTGTAGTAATGAAGCGCCATTAACACTGATCAATGCTGTGCTATAGCAGGCTGCAGTAATGGAGCGCAGATAACACTGATCAATGCTGTGATATAGCAGGCTGTAGTAATGGTGCACTGATAACACTGATCAATGCTGTTTTATGGCAGGCTGTCGTAATGGAGCACAGATAACACTGATCAATGCTGTGCTATGCCAGGCTGTAGTAATGGAGCACAGATAGCACTGATCAATGCTGTTCTATGGCAGGCTGTAGTAATGGAGCACAGATAGCACTGATCAATGCTGTTCTATGGCAGAATGTAGTGGAGCACAGATAGCACTGAGCAATGATTTGCTATGGCAGTGTATAGTAATGGAGTGCCAATAACACTGATCAATGCTTTGCTATGACAGGCTGTAGTAATGGGGCGCCTATAACACTGATTAATAGCAGCCTAATGAGCTGTGCTATGGCAGCCTGTAGTAATGGAGCCTAATGAGCTGTGCTATGGCAGCCTGTAGTAATGGAGCCTAATGAGCTGTGCTATGTCAGCCTGTAGTAATGGAGCGCCGATAATACTGATTAATACTATGTTTTGGCAGCCTATAGTAATGGAGCGCTGAATACACAGATCAATGCAATGCTATGGCAGTCTATAGTAGTTATGGCAGTTGCTATGGCAGGCTGTAGTATTAAAGCGCCAATAACACTGATCAGTGCTGTGCTATGGCAGGCTGTAGTAATGGTGCACTGATAACACTGATCAATGCTGTTATATGGCAGGCTGTCGTAATGGAGCTCAGATAACACTGATCAATGCTGTGCTATAGCAGGCTGTAGTAATGAAGCGCCATTAACACTGATCAATGCTGTGCTATAGCAGGCTGCAGTAATGGAGCGCAGATAACACTGATCAATGCTGTGATATAGCAGGCTGTAGTAATGGAGCACCGATAACACTAATCAATGCTGTACTGTACTATTCTGTAGTAATAAAGCGCCTATAACACTGATCAAAGCTGTGCTATGGCAGCCTTTAGTAATGGAGAACCGATAACACTGATCAATAATGTGATATGGCAGGATGTAGCCATAGAACACCGATAACACTGATCAATGCTGTGATATGGCAGGCTGTAGTAATGGAGCACCGATAACACTAATCAATGCTGTACTGTACTATTCTGTAGTAATAAAGCGCCTATAACACTGATCAAAGCTGTGCTATGGCAGCCTTTAGTAATGGAGAACCGATAACACTGATCAATAATGTGATATGGCAGGCTGTAGCCATAGAACACCAATAACACTGATCAATGCTGTGCTATGGCAGGCTGTAGTAATGAAGCATCAATAACATAGATCAATGCTGTGCTATGGAAGGCTGCAGTAATGGAGCGCTGATAACACTGATCAATGCTGTGCTATGGCAGGCTGTAGTAATGGAACGCTGATAACACTGATCAATGCTGTGCTATGGCAGGCTGCAGTAATGGTGCACTTATAACACTGATCAATGCTGTGCTATGGCAGGCTGTAGTAATGAAGCATCAATAACATAGATCAATGCTGTGCTATGGAAGGCTGCAGTAATGGAGTTCTGATAACACTGATCAATGCTGTGCTATGGCAGGCTGTAGTAATGGAGCACCAATAACACTGATCAATGCTGTGCTATGGCAGGCTGCAGTAATGGTGCACTTATAACACTGATCAATGCTGTGCTATGGCAGCCTAGAGTAATGGAGCGGCGATAACACTGATCAATGCTGTTCCATGGCAGGCTGTAATAATGGAGAGCAGATAACACTGATTAATACTGTGCTATGGCAGCCTATAGTAATGGAGCACTTATAAAACTCATTAATGCAGTACTATAACAGTCTGTAGTAATAAAGTGCAGATAACACTGATCAATGCTGTGGTATGGCAGCCTGTAGAAATGGAACATCGATAACAATAATCAGTGCTGTTGTATTGCAGGCTGTAGTAATGGAATGCCGATAACAATGATTAATGCTGTGCTATACCAGTCTGTAGTAATGGAGCGGGGATAACACTGATCAATGCTGTGCTATGGGAGGCTGTAGTAATGAAGCACCAATAACATAGATCAATGCTGTGCTATGGCAGGCTGTGGTAATGAAGCACCAATAACACTAATCAATGCTGTGCTATGGCAGGCTGTAGTAATGGAGCGCCGATAACACTGATCAATGCTGTGCTATGGCAGGCTGTAGTAATGAAGCACCAATAACATAGATCAATGCTGTGCTATGGAAGGCTGCAGTAATGGAGCCCTGGTAACACTAGTCAATGCTGTGCTATGGCAGGCTGTAGTAATGGAGCTCAAATAACACTAATCAATGCTGTGCTATGGTAGGCGGTGGTAATGGAGCGCCAATAACACTGATCAATGCTGTTCTATGGAAGACTGTAGTAATAGAGCGCTGATAACACTGATCAATGCTGTGCTATGGAAGACTGTAGTAATGGAGCGCCAATAACACTGATCAATGCTGTTCTATGGAAGACTGTAGTAATGAAGTGCTGATAACACTGATTAATACTGTGCTATGGCAGACTGTAGTAATGGAGCTCAGATAACACTGATCAATGCTGTGCTATGGCAGGCTGTAGTAATGGAGCTCAGATAACACTGATCAATGCTGTGCTATGGCAGGCTGTAGTAATGGAGCTCAGATAACACTGATCAATGCTGTGCTGTGGCAGGCTGTAGTAATGGAGCTCAGATAACACTGATCAATGCTGTGCTGTGGCAGGCTGTAGTAATGGAGCGCTGATAACACTGATCAATGCTGTGCTATGGAAGACTGTAGTAATGGAGTGCTGATAACACTGATCAATACTGTGCTATGGCAGACTGTAGTAATGGAGGGTCGATAACACTGATCAATGCTGTGCTATGGCAGGCTGTAGTAATCGAGCGCCGATAACACTGATCAATGCTGTGCTATAGCAGTGTATAGTAATGGAGCACTTATAACACTGATCAATGCTGTGCTTTGGCAGCCTCTAGTAATTGAGTGCCGATAACACTGATCAGTGCTGATTTATGGCAGCCAATAGTAATGGAGTGCCGATAGCACTGATCAATACTATGTTATGGCAGTCTATAGTAGCGCTGATAATACAGGTCAATGCAGTGCTATAGCAACCTATAGTAATAGAGCAACAATAAAACTGATGAGTGCTGTGCTATGGAAGACTGTAGTAATAGAGCGCTGATAACACTGATCAATGCTGTGCTATGGAAGACTGTAGTAATGGAACACCAATAACACTGATCAATGCTGTGCTATGGCAGACTGTAGTAATAGAGCGCTGATAACACTGATCAATGCTGTGCTATGGTAGGCGGTGGTAATGGAGCGCCAATAACACTGATCAATGCTGTTCTATGGAAGACTGTAGTAATGAAGTGCTGATAACACTGATTAATACTGTGCTATGGCAGACTGTAGTAATGGAGCTCAGATAACACTGATCAATGCTGTGCTATGGCAGGCTGTAGTAATGGAGCTCAGATAACACTGATCAATGCTGTGCTATGGCAGGCTGTAGTAATGGAGCTCAGATAACACTGATCAATGCTGTGCTGTGGCAGGCTGTAGTAATGGAGCTCAGATAACACTGATCAATGCTGTGCTGTGGCAGACTGTAGTAATGGAGCGCTGATAACACTGATCAATGCTGTGCTATGGAAGACTGTAGTAATGGAGTGCTGATAACACTGATCAATACTGTGCTATGGCAGACTGTAGTAATGGAGGGTCGATAACACTGATCAATGCTGTGCTATGGCAGGCTGTAGTAATGGAGCGCCGATAACACTGATCAATGCTGTGCTATAGCAGTGTATAGTAATGGAGCACTTATAACACTGATCAATGCTGTGCTATGGCAGCCTCTAGTAATTGAGTGCCGATAACACTGATCAGTGCTGATTTATGGCAGCCAATAGTAATGGAGTGCCGATAGCACTGATCAATACTATGTTATGGCAGTCTATAGTAGCGCTGATAATACAGGTCAATGCAGTGCTATAGCAACCTATAGTAATAGAGCAACAATAAAACTGATGAGTGCTGTGCTATGGAAGGCAGTAGTAATGGAGCAAAGTTAACAATGATCAATACTGTGCTATGGCAGTCTGTTGTACTGGAGCTCCGATAACATTGATCAATGTTGTACTATAGCAGTCTGTAGTAATAAAGCAATGATAACACTGATCAATGCTGTACTATAGCAGTCTGTAGTAATAAAGCAATGATAACACTGATCAATAATGTGCTATGGCAGCCTGTGGTAATGGAGCGCCGATAACACTGATCAATGCTGTGTTATAGTGTAAAAAGGGGAGGCAGTCCTGCTAGGTCAGAGTAAAAGATATAAAATTAGAAGAAAGAGAGAGAAAAAAAAGAAAACGTGTCTAAAATAGCATAAAATGATAACATTTATTTGGAAAAATGTTGTGAGGTCTGCGGCAGGGCCCTTGTCTGGTCACTAGATAAAATGGTTACAATGGTGTAAAATGCTAAAAATATAAAATATAAATTATACACAGTGGTATTGCACTTCACTAATTGGACAATGGGACAATGAGTGCGGCAATGGGACAATGAGTGCAGTAATGGGACAATGAGTGCAGTAATGGGACAATGAGTGCGGTAATGAGACAATGAGTGCGGTAATGGGACAATGAGTGCGGTAATGAGACAATGAGTGCGGTAATGGGACAATGAGTGCGGTAATGGGACAATGAGTGCGGTAATGCGACAATGAGTGCAGTAATGGGATAATGAGTGCGGTAATGAGACAATGAGTGCGGTAATGGGACAATGAGTGCAGTAATGAGACAATGAGTGCGGTAATGGGACAATGAGTACGGTAATGAGACAATGAGTGCGGTAATGGGACAATGAGTGCGGTAATGGGACAATGAGTGCGGTAATGAGACAATGAGTGCGGTAATGAGACAATGAGTGCGGTAATGGGACAATGAGTGCGGTAATGAGACAATGAGTGAGGTAATGGGACAATGAGTGCGGTAATGAGACAATGAGTGCGGTAATGGGACAATGAGTGCGGTAATGAGACAATGAGTGCGGTAATGGGACAATGAGTGCGGTAATGGGACAATGAGTGCGGTAATGGGACAATGAGTGCGGTAATGGGACAATGAGTGCGGCAATGGGACAATGAGTGCAGTAATGGGACAATGAGTGCGGTAATGGGACAATGAGTGCGGTAATGAGACAATGAGTGCGGTAATGGGACAATGAGTGCAGTAATGAGACAATGAGTGCGGTAATGGGACAATGAGTGCGGTAATGGGACAATGAGTGCAGTAATGGGACAATGAGTGCGGTAATGGGACAATGAGTGCGGTAATGGGACAATGAGTGCGGTAATGGGACAATGAGTGCGGTAATGAGACAATGAGTGCGGTAATGGGACAAGGAGTGCAGTAATGAGACAATGAGTGCGGTAATGGGACAATGAGTGCGGTAATGGGACAATGAGTGCGGTAATGGGACAATGAGTGCGGTAATGGGACAATGAGTGCGGTAATGAGACAATGAGTGCGGTAATGGGACAATGAGTGCAGTAATGGGACAATGAGTGCGGTAATGGGACAATGAGTGCGGTAATGGGACAATGAGTGCGGTAATGGGACAATGAGTGCGGTAATGGGACAATGAGTGCGGTAATGAGACAATGAGTGCGGTAATGGGACAATGAGTGCGGTAATGAGACAATGAATGCGGTAATGGGACAATGAGTGCGGTAATGAGACAATGAGTGCGGTAATGGGACAATGAGTGTGGTAATGGGACAATGAGTGCGGCAATGGGACAATGAGTGCAGTAATGGGACAATGAGTGCGGTAATGGGACAATGAGTGCGGTAATGGGACAATGAGTGCGGTAATGGGACAATGAGTGCGGTAATGAGACAATGAGTGCGGTAATGGGACAATGAGTGCGGTAATGGGACAATGAGTGCGGTAATGCGACAATGAGTGCGGTAATGAGACAATGAGTGCAGTAATGGGACAATGAGTGCGGTAATGGGACAATGAGTGCGGCAATGGGACAATGAGTGCGGTAATGGGACAATGAGTGCGGTAATGAGACAATGAGTGCAGTACTGGGACAATGAGTACGGTAATGAGACAATGAGTGCGGTAATGGGACAATGAGTGCGGTAATGGGACAATGAGTGCAGTACTGGGACAATGAGTACGGTAATGAGACAATGAGTGCGGTAATGGGACAATGAGTGCGGTAATGAGACAATGAGTGCGGTAATGGGACAATAAGTGTGGTAATGGGACAATGAGTGCGGTAATGGGACAATGAGTGCGGTAATGAGACAATGAGTGCGGTAATGAGACAATGAGTGCGGTAATGGGACAATGAGTGCGGTAATGGGACAATGAGTGCGGTAATGGGACAATGAGTGCGGTAATGGGACAATGAGTGCGGTAATGAGACAATGAGTGCGGTAATGGGACAATGAGTGCGGTAATGAGACAATGAGTGCGGTAATGAGACAATGAATGCGGTAATGAGACAATGAGTGCGGTAATGGGACAATGAGTGCGGCAATGGGACAATGAGTGCGGCAATGGGACAATGAGTGCGGCAATGGGACAATGAGTGCGGTAATGGGACAATGAGTGCGGTAATGAGACAATGAGTGCGGTAATGAGACAATGAGTGCGGTAATGAGACAATGAGTGCGGTAATGGGACAATGAGTGCGGTAATGGGACAATGAGTGTGGTAATGGGACAATGAGTGCGGTAATGGGACAATGAGTGCGGTAATGGGACAATGAGTGCGGTAATGAGACAATGAGTGCGGTAATGAGACAATGAATGCGGTAATGAGACAATGAGTGCGGTAATGGGTCAATTAGTGCGGTAATAAGACAATGAGTGCGGTAATGAGACAATGAGTGCGGTAATGGGACAATGAGTGCGGTAATGAGACAATGAGTGCGGCAATAGGACAATGAGTGCGGCAATGGGACAATGAGTGCGGTAATGAGATAATGAGTGCGGTAATGGGACAATGAGTACGGTAATGGGACAATGAGTGCGGTAATGGGACAATGAGTGCGGTAATAGGACAATGAGTGCGGTAATAGGACAATGAGTGCGGTAATGAGACAATGAGTGCGGTAATGAGACAATGAGTGCGGTAATGAGACAATGAGTGCGGTAATGAGACAATGAGTGCGGTAATGAGACAATGAGTGCGGTTATGGGACAATGAGTGCGGTAATAGGACAGTGCAAACAGTATCTTAGTTATACTGTAAAGTCATATTATAGGAGCCGGGATTAATCCAGATGAAAGTACATAGCAAAAAAGTTGATAACGGGGACTGAATGCAAGAGGGCAATCGCTATACAGTTCAGGCACTTAGTGCCTCTTAACGGCTACAGTATGCACAGTCAGGTGAGTGCGGCTGCGATCCGGATACAGGTCCCTCTGTCCCGGCGGCACGGGAGAAATGTAGGAGGGGTGATATGATCTGGTGCTGGGGGTCGGAGATGATGGCTGGGAAGCAGCGTGTGGCAGCGCTGTGAAGCCTAGTGGTCGTAGCAGCGTATGGCAATGCTGGAGGTATCCTCTCTGCGTCCCCTTTTTCAATGGTGGAGGTTCAGGAAGACTGAACCTCCACCATTGAAAAAGGGGACGCAGTTCCCCGAAACGCGTCTGGTGTTAAGACAACCCTGCACATCATGTGAGACAATCGTTACCGCATTGCCGGTCCTCACCTACTCTTTCACCTGCTCCCCGTGCCGTCGGGGTAGAGAGGATACCTCCAGCGTTGCCATACGCTGCTACGACCGCTAGGCTTCACATCGCTGCCACACGCTACTTCCCACCCATCATCTCCGACCCCCAGCACCGGATCCTATCACCCCTCCTACATTTCTCCCGGGACAGAGGGACGTGTATCCGGATCGCAGCCGCACTCACCTGACTGTGCACACTGTAGCCGGTAAGAGGCACTAAGTGCCTGAACTGTATAGTGATTGCCCTCTTGCATTCAGTCCCCGTGCCGTCGGGGTATAGGGGGCATCACCTGTATCTCTGCACCTAAAAACGTTTATAGTGGGCCCCAATCTGGGAGGCTCCAGAGCTACCGAAAATTTGCCTTATTGGATTATCAGCTTTTTTGCTATGTACTTTCATCTGGATTAATCCTGGCTCTTATAATATGACTTTACAGTATAACTAAACAGATACTGTTCACACTGTCCCATTGCCGCACTCATTGTCCCATTGCCGCACTCATTGTCCCATTACCGCACTCATTGTCCCATTACCGCACTCATTGTCCCATTACCGCACTCATTGTCCCATTGCCGCACTCATTGTCCCATTGCCGCACTCATTGTCCCATTGCCGCACTCATTGTCCCATTGCCGCACTCATTGTCCCATTGCCGCACTCATTGTCTCATTACCGCACTCATTGTCCCATTACCGCACTCATTGTCCCATTGCCGCACTCATTGTCCCATTGCCGCACTCATTGTCCCATTGCCGCACTCATTGTCCCATTGCCGCACTCATTGTCCCATTGCCGCACTCATTGTCCCATTACCGCACTCATTGTCTCATTACCGCACTCATTGTCCCATTACCACACTCATTGTCCCATTACCGCACTCATTGTCCCATTACCGCACTCATTGTCCCATTACTGCACTCATTGTCTCATTGTCCCATTGCCGCACTCATTGTCCCATTGCTGCACTCATTGTCCCATTGCCGCACTCATTGTCTCATTGTCCCATTGCCGCACTCATTGTCCCATTACCGCACTCATTGTCCCATTACCGCACTCATTGTCCCATTACTGCACTCATTGTCTCATTGTCCCATTGCCGCACTCATTGTCCCATTGCCGCACTCATTGTCTCATTGCCGCACTCATTGTCCCATTACCGCACTCATTGTCCCATTACCGCACTCATTGTCCCATTGCCGCACTCATTGTCCCATTACCGCACTCATTGTCCCATTACCGCACTCATTGTCCCATTGCCGCACTCATTGTCCCATTGCCGCACTCATTGTCCCATTGCCGCACTCATTGTCCCATTACCGCACTCATTGTCTCATTACCGCACTCATTGTCCCATTACCACACTCATTGTCCCATTACCGCACTCATTGTCCCATTACTGCACTCATTGTCTCATTGTCCCATTGCCGCACTCATTGTCCCATTGCCGCACTCATTGTCCCATTGCCGCACTCATTGTCTCATTGTCCCATTGCCGCACTCATTGTCCCATTACCGCACTCATTGTCCCATTACCGCACTCATTGTCCCATTACTGCACTCATTGTCTCATTGTCCCATTGCCGCACTCATTGTCCCATTGCCGCACTCATTGTCTCATTGTCCCATTGCCGCACTCATTGTCCCATTACCGCACTCATTGTCCCATTACTGCACTCATTGTCTCATTACCGCACTCATTGTCCCATTACCGCACTCATTGTCCCATTGCCGCACTCATTGTCCCATTGCCGCACTCATTGTCCCATTGCCGCACTTATTGTCCCATTGCCGCACTCATTGTCCCATTGCCGCACTCATTGTCTCATTGTCCCATTGCCGCACTCATTGTCCCATTGCCGCACTCATTGTCCCATTACCGCACTCATTGTCCTATTGCCGCACTCATTGTCCCATTACCGCACTCATTGTCCCATTGCCGCACTCATTGTCCCATTGCCGCACTCATTGTCCCATTGCCGCACTCATTGTCCCATTGCCGCACTCATTGTCCCATTTGCGCACTCATTGTCCCATTGCCGCACTCATTGTCCCATTGCCGCACTCATTGTCCCATTGCCGCACTCATTGTCCCATTGCCGCACTCATTGTCCCATTGCCGCACTCTTTGTCTCATTGTCCAATTAGTGAAGTGCAATACCACTGTGTATATTTTATATTTTTAGCATTTTACACCATTGTAACCATTTTATCTAGTGACCAGACAAGGGCCCTGCCGCAGACCTCACAACATTGTTCCAAATAAATGTTATAATTTTATGCTATTTTAGACACGTTTTCTTTTTTCTCTCTCTCTTTCTTCTAATTTTTGACCTTATATCTTTTACTCTGACCTAGCAGGACTGCCTCCCCTGATTACACTATTAGTATTCTTTCTTGGCACATGGGTATGTGCAACGCAGTATCCTCGGTATAGGTTTTCTCTTTTTACGTTGAGCTCCCAGATTTTTTTTTATATATATTTTTTATATATTTTCAATAATGTGTTATGCCTGTAGTAATGGAATGCTGATAACACTGATCAATTCTATGATATGGCAGCATGTAGTAATGGAGCGCTGATAACACTGATCAATGCTGTGCTATGGCAGGCTGTAGTAATGGAACGCTGATAACACTGATCAATGCTGTGCTATGGCAGCCTGTAGTAATGGAATGCTGATAACACTGATCAATTCTATGATATGGCAGCATGTAGTAATGGAGCGCTAATAACACTGATCAATGCTGTGCTATGGCAGGCTGTAGTAATGGAACGCTGATAACACTGATCAATGCTGTGCTATGGCAGCCTGTAGTAATGGAATGCTGATAACACTGATCAATGCTGTGATATGGCAGCCTGTAGTAATGGAGCGCTGAAAACACTGATCAATGCTGTGCTATGGCAGCCTGTAGTAATGGAACGCTGATAACACTGATCAATGCTGTGATATGGCAGCCTGTAGTAATGGAATGCTGATAACACTGATCAATGCTGTGATATGGCAGCCTGTAGTAATGGAGCGCTGAAAACACTGATCAATGCTGTGCTATGGCAGCCTGTAGTAATGGAACGCTGATAACACTGATCAATGCTGTGATATGGCAGGCTGTAGTAATGGAGTGCTGATAACACTGATCAATGCTATGATATGGCAGGCTGTAGTAATGGAGTGCTGATAACACTGATCAATGCTGTAATATGGCAGGCTGTAGTAATGGAGTGCTGATAACACTGATCAAAGCTGTGATATGGCAGGCTGTAGTAATGGAATGCTGATAACACTGATCAATGCTGTGATATGGCAGGCTGTAGTAATGGAGTGCTGACAACACTGATCAATGCTGTGATATGGCAGGCTGTAGTAATGGAACGCTGATAACACTGAGCAATGCTGTAATATGGCAGGCTGTAGTAATGGAGTGCTGATAACACTGATCAATGCTATAATATGGCAGCCTGTAGTAATGGAGTGCTGATAACACTGATCAATGCTGTGCTATGGCAGCCTGTAGTAATGGAACGCTGATAACACTGATCAATGCTGTGATATGGCAGGCTGTAGTAATGGAATGCTGATAACACTGATCAATGCTATGATATGGCAGGCTGTAGCAATGGAACGCTGATAACACTGATCAATGCTGTGCTATGGCAGCCTGTAGTAATGGAACGCTGATAACACTGATCAATGCTGTGATATGGCAGGCTGTAGTAATGGAACGCTGATAACACTGATCAGTGCTGTGGTATGGCAGCCTGTAGTAATGGAGCGCTGATAACACTGATCAATGCTGTGCTATGGCAGCCTGAAGTAATGGAGCACTGATAACACTGATCAGTGCTGTGGTATGGCAGCCTGTAGTAATGGAACGCTGATAACACTGATCAATGCTGTGATATGTCAGGCTGTAGTAATGGAACGCTGATAACACTGATCAATGCTGTGCTATGGCAGGCTGTAGTAATGGAGCACAGATAACACTGATCAATGCTGTGATATGGCAGCCTGTAGTAATGGAGTGCTGATAACACTAATCAATGCTGTGATATGGCAGCCTGTAGTAATGGAACGCTGATAACACTGATCAATGCTGTGATATGGCAGCCTGTAGTAATGGAACTCTGATAACACTGATCAATGCTGTGATATGGCAGGCTGTAGTAATGGAGTGCTGATAACACTGATCAATGCTGTGATATGGCAGCCTGTAGTAATGGAACGCTGATAACACTGATCAATGCTGTGATATGGCAGGCTGCAGTAATGGAGTGCTGATAACACTGATCAATGCTGTGATATGGCAGGCTGTAGTAATGGAACGCTGATAACACTGATCAATGCTGTGATATGGCAGGCTGTAGTAATGGAACGCTGATAACACTGATCAATGCTGTGCTATGGCAGGCTGTAGTAATGGAACGCTGATAACACTGATCAATGCTGTGCTATGGCAGCCTGTAGTAATGGAGCACCGATAACACTGATCAATGCTGTGCTATGGCAGCCTGTAGTAATGGAGTGCTGATAACACTGATCAATGCTGTGATATGGCAGGCCGTAGTAATGGAACGCTGATAACACTGATCAATGCTGTAATATGGCAGGCTGTAGTAATGGAGTGCTGATAACACTGATCAATGCTGTGATATGGCAGGCTGTAGTAATGGAACGCTGATAACACTGATCAATGCTGTGCTATGGCAGCCTGTAGTAATGGAACGCTGATAACACTGATCAATGCTATGATATGGCAGCCTATAGTAATGGAGCGCTGATAACACTGATCAATGCTGTGCTATGGCAGCCTGTAGTAATGGAACACTGATAACACTGATCAATGCTGTGATATGGCAGGCTGTAGTAATGGAATGCTGATAACACTGATCAATGCTATGATATGGCAGCCTGTAGTAATGGAGTGCTGATAACACTGATCAATGCTGTGCTATGGCAGCCTGTAGTAATGGAACGCTGATAACACTGATCAATGCTGTGATATGGCAGCCTGTAGTAATGGAGCGCTGATAACACTGATCAATGCTGTGCTATGGCAGCCTGTAGTAATGGAGCGCTGATAACACTGATCAATGCTGTGCTATGGCAGGCTGTAGTAATGGAGCACAGATAACACTGATCAATGCTGTGATATGGCAGCCTGTAGTAATGGAGTGCTGATAACACTAATCAATGCTGTGATATGGCAGCCTGTAGTAATGGAACGCTGATAACACTGATCAATGCTGTGATATGGCAGCCTGTAGTAATGGAACGCTGATAACACTGATCAATGCTGTGATATGGCAGGCTGTAGTAATGGAGTGCTGATAACACTGATCAATGCTGTGATATGGCAGCCTGTAGTAATGGAACGCTGATAACACTGATCAATGATGTGATATGGCAGGCTGCAGTAATGGAGTGCTGATAACACTGATCAATGCTGTGATATGGCAGGCTGTAATAATGGAACGCTGATAACACTGATCAATGCTGTGATATGGCAGGCTGTAGTAATGGAACGCTGATAACACTGATCAATGCTGTGCTATGGCAGGCTGTAGTAATGGAACGCTGATAACACTGATCAGTGCTGTGGTATGGCAGCCTGTAGTAATGGAGCGCTGATAACACTGATCAATGCTGTGCTATGGCAGCCTGAAGTAATGGAGCACTGATAACACTGATCAGTGCTGTGGTATGGCAGCCTGTAGTAATGGAACGCTGATAACACTGATCAATGCTGTGATATGGCAGGCTGTAGTAATGGAACGCTGATAACACTGATCAATGCTGTGCTATGGCAGGCTGTAGTAATGGAGCACAGATAACACTGATCAATGCTGTGATATGGCAGCCTGTAGTAATGGAGTGCTGAAAACACTAATCAATGCTGTGATATGGCAGCCTGTAGTAATGGAACGCTGATAACACTGATCAATGCTGTGATATGGCAGCCTGTAGTAATGGAACTCTGATAACACTGATCAATGCTGTGATATGGCAGGCTGTAGTAATGGAGTGCTGATAACACTGATCAATGCTGTGATAAGGCAGCCTGTAGTAATGGAACGCTGATAACACTGATCAATGCTGTGATATGGCAGGCTGCAGTAATGGAGTGCTGATAACACTGATCAATGCTGTGATATGGCAGGCTGTAGTAATGGAACGCTGATAACACTGATCAATGCTGTGATATGGCAGGCTGTAGTAATGGAACGCTGATAACACTGATCAATGCTGTGCTATGGCAGGCTGTAGTAATGGAACGCTGATAACACTGATCAATGCTGTGCTATGGCAGCCTGTAGTAATGGAGCACCGATAACACTGATCAATGCTGTGCTATGGCAGCCTGTAGTAATGGAGTGCTGATAACACTGATCAATGCTGTGATATGGCAGGCTGTAGTAATGGAACGCTGATAACACTGATCAATGCTGTAATATGGCAGGCTGTAGTAATGGAGTGCTGATAACACTGATCAATGCTATGATATGGCAGCCTGTAGTAATGGAGCGCTGATAACACTGATCAATGCTGTGCTATGGCAGCCTGTAGTAATGGAACACTGATAACACTGATCAATGCTGTGATATGGCA
Organism: Hyla sarda; assembly: GCF_029499605.1. Taxonomy (NCBI): domain Eukaryota; kingdom Metazoa; phylum Chordata; class Amphibia; order Anura; family Hylidae; genus Hyla; species Hyla sarda. The sequence continues at coordinate 237,784 of NW_026607614.1, forward strand.
GGCTGTAGTAATGGAATGCTGATAACACTGATCAATGCTATGATATGGCAGCCTGTAGTAATGGAGTGCTGATAACACTGATCAATGCTGTGCTATGGCAGCCTGTAGTAATGGAACGCTGATAACACTGATCAATGCTGTGATATGGCAGCCTGTAGTAATGGAGCGCTGATAACACTGATCAATGCTGTGCTATGGCAGCCTGTAGTAATGGAGCGCTGATAACACTGATCAATGCTGTGCTATGGCAGGCTGTAGTAATGGAGCACAGATAACACTGATCAATGCTGTGATATGGCAGCCTGTAGTAATGGAGTGCTGATAACACTAATCAATGCTGTGATATGGCAGCCTGTAGTAATGGAACGCTGATAACACTGATCAATGCTGTGATATGGCAGCCTGTAGTAATGGAACGCTGATAACACTGATCAATGCTGTGATATGGCAGGCTGTAGTAATGGAGTGCTGATAACACTGATCAATGCTGTGATATGGCAGCCTGTAGTAATGGAACGCTGATAACACTGATCAATGCTGTGATATGGCAGGCTGCAGTAATGGAGTGCTGATAACACTGATCAATGCTGTGATATGGCAGGCTGTAGTAATGGAATGCTGATAACACTGATCAATGCTGTGATATGGCAGGCTGTAGTAATGGAACGCTGATAACACTGATCAATGCTGTGCTATGGCAGGCTGTAGTAATGGAACGCTGATAACACTGATCAATGCTGTGCTATGGCAGCCTGTAGTAATGGAGCACCGATAACACTGATCAATGCTGTGCTATGGCAGCCTGTAGTAATGGAACGCTGATAACACTGATCAATGCTGTAATATGGCAGGCTGTAGTAATGGAGCGCTGATAACACTGATCAATGCTGTGCTATGGCAGCCTGTAGTAATGGAGCACCGATAACACTGATCAATGCTGTGCTATGGCAGCCTGTAGTAATGGAACGCTGATAACACTGATCAATGCTGTAATATGGCAGGCTGTAGTAATGGAGTGCTGATAACACTGATCAATGCTGTGATGTGGCAGGCTGTAGTAATGGAACGCTGATAACACTGATCAATGCTGTGCTATGGCAGGCTGTAGTAATGGAACGCTGATAACACTGATCAATGCTGTGCTAGGGCAGCCTGTAGTAATGGAGCACCGATAACACTGATCAATGCTGTGCTATGGCAGCCTGTAGTAATGGAACGCTGATAACACTGATCAATGCTGTGCTATGGCAGCCTGTAGTAATGGAACGCTGATAACACTGATCAATGCTGTGCTATGGCAGGCTGTAGTAATGGAACACTGATAACACTAATCAATGCTGTGCTATGGCGGGCTGTAGTAATGGAAAGGTGATAACACTGATCAATGCTGTGCTATGGCAGGCTGTAGTAATGGAAAGGTGATAACACTGATCAATGCTGTGCTATGGCAGGCTGTAGTAATGGAGCACTGATAACACTGATCAATGCTGTTCTATGGCAGCCTGTAGTAATGGAGCACAGATAACACTGATCAATGCTGTGCTATGGCAGCCTGTAGTAATGGAACGCTGATAACACTGATCAATGCTGTAATATGGCAGGCTGTAGTAATGGAGTGCTGATAACACTGATCAATGCTGTGATGTGGCAGGCTGTAGTAATGGAACGCTGATAACACTGATCAATGCTGTGCTATGGCAGGCTGTAGTAATGGAACGCTGATAACACTGATCAATGCTGTGCTATGGCAGCCTGTAGTAATGGAGCACCGATAACACTGATCAATGCTGTGCTATGGCAGCCTGTAGTAATGGAACGCTGATAACACTGATCAATGCTGTGCTATGGCAGGCTGTAGTAATGGAACACTGATAACACTAATCAATGCTGTGCTATGGCAGGCTGTAGTAATGGAGCACAGATAACACTGATAAATGCTGTTCTATGGCAGCCTGTAGTAATGGAGCACAGATAACACTGATCAATGCTGTTCTATGGCAGGCTGTAGTAATGGAGCACTGATAACACTGATCAATGCTGTGCTATGGCAGGCTGTAGTAATGGAGCACAGATAACACTGATTAATGTTGTTCTATGGCAGCCTAGAGTAATGGAGCACAGATAACACTGATTAATGTTGTTCTATGGCAGCCTAGAGTAATGGAGCACAGATAACACTGATCAATGCTGTTCTATGGCAGGCTGTAGTAATGGAGCGTTGATAAAACTAATTAATGCTGTTCTATGGCAGGTTGTAGTAATGGAACGCTGATAACACTGACCAATGCTGTTCTATGGCAGCCTGTAGTAATGGAGCACAGATAACACTGATCAATGCTGTTCTATGGCAGGCTGTAGTAATGGAGCACAGATAACACTGATTAATGTTGTTCTATGGCAGCCTAGAGTAATGGAGCACAGATAACACTGATCAATGCTGTTCTATGGCAGGCTGTAGTAATGGAAAGCTGATAACACTGATCAATGCTGTGCTATGGCAGGCTGTAGTAATGGAGCACTGATAACACTGATCAATGCTGTGCTATGGCAGGCTGTAGTAATGGAGGCATATTCTCCTAAGAGCAAACACACAGGGCCACTCGTGGGTCCACACAGGTCTGCCGCTGATAGCCCAGTGTGTCTGATTATAGGAGAATACGCAGCATATTCTGCTGCCCAGGCTCTGGTGTGTGCAGTGTTACCATTGCACATTTTTTGTTTTATATATTTTTTTCCATCTCACATTCTAACTTTTATAACTTTTTTCTTTTTCCACTGATCCAAAATTGTAGTAGGGCTATTTTTTGTTGTACTTTTCATTTGCACATTTTACTTTCTCATATATTACAGGCCAGAAAGAAAATGTGTAGAAATGAAGATACCATGGCGCTCGCACACTGAAATATTCTTCATATGTTTATTAGCAAATGGGTATACACAGAGATCGGGACAGGTCTATAGTCTCCACCCTCGAGTACCTATTCACACACTGTAACCACACCCCCTAGAGGAGTAACCCTTCATTTCCCAGTGGGGTTCAGACACGTACTTATAGACACTTCTAGTACATTGATATCTGTGTTCTTTTAACCCTTGCCTACCTAGAACCTGAGTTTTCAAGATTATAGCTGTTTCTTGTTTCAGGAATAACAAATTCCTATCTCCCCCTCCTGGGACATCATCTATGCGCACTAGACCCATAAAGGACATAGGGGCTTCCTAAATGCATCATGCTGCAAAAAAAACAAAAAAAAAATCATTTCAGCAAAATTCGCTCTCCAATAGCCCAATGTCGCTCCTTCCCTTCGGAGCCCTCTACTGCGCCCGCCGAACACTTGACATACACATATGAGGTATTTCCTTACTCAAGAGTAATGGGGTAACACATCTTGGGGAGCATTTTCTCCTATTACCCCTTGTGAAAGGAAAAAATTTGGGGCAACACCAGCATTTCAGGGAAAAAAATCAAATTTTTCATTTTCACGTCCCACTTTAACAAGGTCAATCACCTGTGTGGTGTTAAGGCTCACGCTGCCCCTTGTTACGTTCCTTGAGGGCTGTAGTTTTTTTTCTTTGCTGTTCTGGCACCATGGGGGCTTCTTAAATGCAACATGCCCCCCAAAAACCATTAAAGCAAAATTCGCTCTCCAAAACCCCATTGTCCCCCCTTCTCTTCTGAGCACTCTATGGCAGTGGTTCTCAACCTGGGGTACTAAGCAGTTCTCCAGGGGGTACTTGAAAAAAAAAAAAATCAGTAATGGCAGCCACAGCCACTGGTCTGGACCACTTTGAGGGGAAGCGCGGGCTCTGGGCATCTGTGGGCGGTAACTACCATCAGCTTTGTTGCTTCACTGCCCCTGCAGATCGGGGAACTACTGCTATCAGCCATAACAATAGGTCCCCAGACCAGAGGAGCAGTGGACACCAAAGCGGGACAGTATGGTGACCTACAACTATATATGGGGGCATTGGGGGGGGCCTACAGCTATATTTGGGGGCACAGAGGGGGCCTAACAACTTTATGGGGACACAAAGCGGGAACTATTACTGTGTGTGACAATAAACATGAGGAGTTTGTAAATAGGAGGTTTTGTACTGCAGAAAGAAGCCTAAAATGTTTGTTTGGCTGATCCTGTGGAGAAGTTTTGAATGGGAGAAATCTTAAAGGGGTTAACCGGGAAAAAACTTTTTTTTTATATATATCAACTGGCTCCAGAAAGTTGAACAGATTTGTAAATGACTTCTATTAAAAAATCTTAATCCTTTCAGTACTTATGAGCTTCTGAAGTTGAGTTGTTCTTTTCTGTCTAAGTGCTCTCTGATGACACCTGTCTCGGGAAACGCCCAGTTTAGAAGAGGTTTGCTATTGGGATTTGCTTCTAAACTGGGCGTTTCCCGAGACAGGTGACATCAGAGAGCACTTACACAGAAAAGAACAACTCAACTTCAGAAGCTCATAAGTACTGAAAGGATTAAGATTTTTTAATAGAAGTAATTTACAAATCTAAGAAGAAGGCAAACTCGGCCCTGCTAAGTCTGTGCTCGGGCAACTGGTTGAGGTAAGGGGTCACGGTTTCTGTGGAGAGAACTCGGGTGGTGCTCTGACTATATATTCAATAAGATAATCTTGATCACCAGCGCTGGTTCATGTGAGGTTTTCCTTTATTGTGGCAGACAAGTGGGGGGGGTTGGGTATAGATGGGCAACGGAACCGTTTCATACGATGGTCGTGCTTCTTCGGGCCCGTTGCCCATCTATACCCCCCCAGCTGACTGTCTCTCCGCTGCAATTGCCCCCTCACATGAACCAGCGCTGGTGAGTTGCCGACTTTTTCTTCATTTCTTCTATCAAGATTCATTTACAAATCTGTTTAACTCTCTGCAGCCAGTTGATATAAAAATAACAGTTTTTTTCCCGGATAACCCCTTTAATGGCGGTCTAGGCCAGATAGAGAAGAGAAGTAAACAACACCGGTTAGAGAAGACGTCATCTGTAAATCGGGGGACTGGGGAGAGGAACAGGGGCTGTTATAGAGGAAAGTAAGGGCTATCAATTATACTATAATCATTACAAAATGTCTCTAATATGGGGGTGATGTGGAGAGAAGGATGGGGGGGGGGGGGGTAGAGCGCTACGGTGTCTCCACGGGAGTTAAATGAAGTAGCGATAGAGTCAGCACTTATTCAGGACTACATTTTATTCTAAAAAGATGTCCCAAATAAAACAGGACGTCCTGAATAAGTGCTGACTCTATCGCTTCTCTTTTAACTCCCGCGGAGACACCGAAGCGCTCTACCCCTCCCCCCATCCTTCTCTCCACATCATCTCCGTTGTCCGTCTCCCTCGGTGGTGAGAGCAGTAGACTGTTGTATTCCTACCCTTACTAACCCTTGATGACACGACAGAGGCCCCACTGACCTTTCTATACAACAACTCAAGGTGCTGGTGACGGTGTCTATATAAAAATACTCCACCAGGGAGCGCCCCCTTGTTTTTTATCCTCCACTATAATATGGGGGGACAATTTTTTGGGAATGGGCTGTCAAGGGGAACTCAGGCAAAAAAGGCTGAAAAACACCGCTCTAGTGCACCCAACGAGAACGTTATCTCCACCTCCTGTCACTCCTCCCCACCTTCTGTAACTCCTCCCTCACCTCCTGTCACTCCTCCCCACCTTCTGTAACTCCTCCCTCACCTCCTGTCACTCCTCCCCACCTCCTGTCCCTCCATCCCCACCTCCTTTCCCTCGACCCTTCCACCTGTCACTCCTACCCACCTCCTGCCACTCCTCCCTCACCTCCTGTCACTCCTCCCCACCTCCTGTCAATCCTCACTACCACCTGTCCCTCTTCCCTCACCTCCTGTCCCTCCACCATACCACCTGTCACTCCTCTACACCTCCTGTCACTCCTCCCTACCACCTGTCACTCCTCCCTCACCTCCTGTCACTCCTCCCCACCTCCTGTCACTCCTCCCCACCTCCTGCCACTCCTCCCTCACCTCCTGTCAATCCTCCCTACCACCTGTCCCTCTTCCCTCACCTCCTGTCCCTCCACCCTACCACCTGTCACTCCTCTACACCTCCTGTTACTCCTCCCCACCTCCTGTCACTCTTCTCCAGCTCCTGTCACTCCTCCCTCACCTCCTGTCACTCCTCCCTACCACCTGTCACCACTCCCCACCTCCTGTCACTCCTCCCCACCTCCTGTCACTCCTCCCTCACCTCCTGTCCCTCCATCCCCACCTCCTTTCCCTCAACCCCACCTCCTTTCCCTCGACCCTACCACCTGTCACTCCTCCCTCATCTCCTGTCCCTCCACCCTACCAACTGTCCCTCCTCCCCACCTCCTGTCACTCCTCCCCACCCCTGTCACTCCTCCCTCACCTCCTGTCCCTCCACCCTACCACCTGTCACTCCTCTACACCTCCTGTCACTCCTCCCTCACCTCCTGTCCCTCCACCCTACCACCTGTCACTCCTCTCCACCTCCCGTCACTCCTCCCTCACCTCCTGTCTCTTCACCCTACCACCTGTCACTCCTCTACACCTCCTGTTACTCCTCCCCACCTCCTGTCACTCTTCTCCAGCTCCTGTCACTCCTCCCTCACCTCCTGTCACTCCTCCCTACCACCTGTCACCACTCCCCACCTCCTGTCACTCCTCCCCACCTCCTGTCACTCCTCCCTCACCTCCTGTCCCTCCATCCCCACCTCCTTTCCCTCAACCCCACCTCCTTTCCCTCGACCCTACCACCTGTCACTCCTCCCTCATCTCCTGTCCCTCCACCCTACCAACTGTCCCTCCTCTCCACCTCCTGTCACTCCTCCCCACCCCTGTCACTCCTCCCTCACCTCCTGTCCCTCCACCCTACCACCTGTCACTCCTCTACACCTCCTGTCACTCCTCCCTCACCTCCTGTCCCTCCACCCTACCACCTGTCACTCCTCTCCACCTCCTGTCACTCCTCCCTCACCTCCTGTCTCTTCACCCTACCACCTGTCACTCCTCCCTCACCTCCTGTCACTCCTCCCTCATCTCCTGTCCCTCCACCCCACCTCTTGTCACTCCTCCCTACCTCTTGTCACTCCTTCCCACCTCCTGTCCCTCCACCCTACCACCTGTCACTCCTCCCTCATCTCCTGTCCCTCCACCCCACCTCTTGTCACTCCTCCCTACCTCTTGTCACTCCTTCCCACCTCCTTTCCCTCGACCCTACCACCTGTCACTCCTCTCCACCTCCTGTCACTCCTCCTTCATCTCCTGTCCCTCCACCCTACCATCTGTCACTCCTCTTCACCTACTGTCACTCCTCCCTACCACCTCTCACTCCTCCCTCACCTCCTGTCTCTTCACCCTACCAGCTGTCACTCCTCCCTACCTCTTGTCACTCCTTCCCACCTCCTGTCCCTACACCCTACCACCTGTCACTCCTCCCTCACCTCCTGTCCCTCCTCCGCACCTCCTGCCATTCCTCCCTCACCTCCTGTTTCTCCACCCTACCACCTGTCACTCCTCTCCACCTCCTGTCACTCCTCTCCACCTCCTGTCACTCCTCCCTCACCTCCTGTCTCTCCACCCTACCACCTGTCACTCCTCCCTCACCTCCTGTCCCTCCACCCTACCACCTTTCACTCTTCTCCAGCTCCTGTCACTCCTCTCCACCTCCTGTCACTCCTCCCTCACCTCCTGTCCCTCCACCCTACCAACTGCCCCTCCACCCTGCCACCTTTCACTCCTTCCTCACCTCCTGTCACTCCTCCCCACCTCCTGTCACTCCTCCCTCACCTCCTGTCCCTCCATCCCCACCTCCTTTCCCTCGACCCTACCACCTGTCACTCCTCTCCACCTCCTGTCACTCCTCCTTCATCTCCTGTCCCTCCACCCTACCATCTGTCACTCCTCTTCACCTACTGTCACTCCTCCCTACCACCTCTCACTCCTCCCTCACCTCCTGTCTCTCCACCCTACCAGCTGTCACTCCTCCCTACCTCTTGTCACTCCTTCCCACCTCCTGTCCCTCCACCCTACCACCTGTCACTCCTCCCTCACCTTCTTTCCCTCCACCCTACCACCTGTAACTCCTTTCCACTTCCTCGCACTCCTCCATCACCTCCTGTCCCTCCACCCTACCAACTGTCCCTCCACCCTACCATCTGTCACTCCTCTCCACCTCATGTTTCTCCTCCCTCATCTCTTGTCACTCCTCCCCACCTCCTGTCACTCCTCCCTCACCTCCTGTGCCTCTATCCCCCACCTCCTGTCCTTCCACCTTACAACCTGTCCCTCCTTCCAGACCTCCTGTCACTCCTCCCTCACTTCCTGTTACTTCTCCCTATTACCTGTCACTCCTCCCTCACCTCTTGTCACTCCTCCCCACCTCCTGTCCCTGCACCCTACCACCTATCCCTCGATCCTACCACCTGTCACTCCTCCCTACCTCCTGTCCCTCCACCCTACCACCTGTCACTCCCCTCCACCTCCTGTTACTCCTCTCCACCTCCTGTCACTCCTCCCTCACCTCCTGTCACTCCTCCCCACCTCCTGTCCCTCCACCCTACCACCTGTCACTCCTCTCCACCTCCTGTCACTCCTCCCTACCTCCTGTCCCTCCACCCTACCACCTGTCACTCCTCTCCACCTCCTGTCACTCCTCTCCACCTCCTGTCACTCCTCCCTCACCTCCTGTCACTCCTCCCCACCTCCTGTCCCGCCACCCTACCACCTGTCACTCCTCTCCACTTCCTGTCACTACTCCCTCACCTCCTGTCACTCCTCCCTACCTCCTGTCCCTCCACCCTACCACCTGTCACTCCTCTCCACCTCCTGTCACTCCTCCCCACCTCCTGTCCCTCCACCCTACCACCTGTCACTTCCCTCACCTCCTGTCCCTCCACCGTACCACCTGTCACTCCTCTCCACCTCCTTTCACTCCTCTCCACCTCCTGTTACTCCTCCCTCACCTCCTGTCACTCCTCCCTCACCTCCTGTCACTCCTCCCTACCTCCTGTCCCTGCACCCTACCACCTATCCCTCCATCCTACCACCTGTCACTCCACCCTACCACCTGTCACTCCTCTCCACCTCCTGTCACTCCTCTCCACTTCCTGTCTCTCCTCCCTCACCTCCTGTCACTCATCCCCACCTCCTGTCCCTCCACCCTACCACCTGTCACTCCTCTCCACCTCCTGTCACTCCTCTCCACCTCCTGTCACTCCTCTCCACCTCCTGTCACTCCTCCCTCACCTCCTGTCACTCCTCCCTACCTCCTGTCCCTCCACCCTACCTCCTTTCCCTCCACCCACACCTCCTGTCACCCCTCCCTCACCTCCTGTCACTCCTTCCTCACCTCCTGTCACTCCTCCCTACCTCCTGCCCCTCCACCCTACCACCTGTCACTCCTCCCCACCACCTGTCACTCCTCCCCACCACCTGTCTCTCCTCTCCACCTTCTGTCACTCCTCCCCACTACCTGTCACTCCTCCCCACCTCCTGTCACTCCTCCCTCACCTCCTGTCACTCCTCCCCACCAACTGTCCCTCCACCCTACCACCTGTCACTCCTCTCCACCTCCTGTCACTCCTCCCTACCTCCTGTCCCTCCACCCTACCACCTGTCACTCCTCTCCACCTCCTGTCACTCCTCTCCACCTCCTGTCACTCCTCCCTCACCTCCTGTCACTCCTCCCTCACCTCCTGTCCCTCCACCCTACCACCTGTCACTCCTCTCCACCTCCTGTCACTACTCCCTCACCTCCTGTCACTCCTCCCTACCTCCTGTCCCTCCATCCTACCACCTGTCACTCCTCTCCACCTCCTGTCACTCCTCTCCACCTCCTGTCACTCCTCCCTCACCTCCTGTCACTCCTCCCCACCTCCTGTCCCTCCACCCTACCACCTGTCACTTCCCCCATCTCCTGTCCCTCCACCGTACCACCTGTCACTCCTCTCCACCTCCTTTCACTCCTCTCCACCTCCTGTTACTTCTCCCTCACCTCCTGTCACTCCTCCCTCACCTCCTGTCACTCCTCCCTACCTCCTGTCCCTGCACCCTACCACCTATCCCTCCATCCTACCACCTGTCACTCCACCCTACCACCTGTCACTCCTCTCCACCTCCTGTCACTCCTCTCCACTTCCTGTCTCTCCTCCCTCACCTCCTGTCACTCATCCCCACCTCCTGCCCCTCCACCCTACCACCTGTCACTCCTCTCCACCTCCTGTCACTCCTCTCCACCTCCTGTCACTCCTCCCTCACCTCCTGTCACTCCTCCCTCACCTCCTGTCACTCCTCCCTACCTCCTGTCCCTCCACCCTACCTCCTGTCCCTCCACCCACACCTCCTGTCACCCCTCCCTCACCTCCTGTCACTCCTTCCTCACCTCCTGTCACTCCTCCCTACCTCCTGTCCCTGCACCCTACCACCTATCCCTCCATCCTACCACCTGTCACTCCACCCTACCACCTGTCACTCCTCTCCACCTCCTGTCACTCCTCTTCACTTCCTGTCACTCCTCCCCACCTCCTGTCACTCCTCCCTATCTCCTGTCCCTCCACCCTACCACCTGTCACTCCTCTCCACCTCCTGTCACTCCTTTCCACCTCCTGTCACTCCTCTCCACCTCCTGTCACTCCTCCCTCACCTCCTGTCACTCCTCCCTCACCTCCTGTCACTCCTCCCTACCTCCTGTCCCTCCACCCTACCTCCTGTCCCTCCACCCACACCTCCTGTCACTCCTTCCTCACCTCCTGTCACTCCTCCCTACCTCCTGCCCCTCCACCCTACCACCTGTCACTCCTCTCCACCTTCTGTCACTCCTCCCCACTACCTGTCACTCCTCCCCACCTCCTGTCACTCCTCCCTCACCTCCTGTCACTCCTCCTCACCTCCTGTCCCTCCACCCTACCACTTGTCACTTCTCCCTACCTCCGGTCACTCCTTCCTACCACCTGTCACTCCTCCCCACCTCCTGTCACTCCTCCCTCACCTCCTGTCACTCCTCCCTCACCTCCTGTCACTCCTCCCCACCTCCTGTCACTCCTCCCTACCTCCTGTCCCTCCACCCTACCACCTGTCACTCCTCCCCACCTCCTGTCACTCCTCCCTACCTCCTGTCCCTCCTCCCTACCACCTGTCACTCCTCCCCACCTCCTGTTACTCCACCCTACCACCTGTCACTCCTCCCCACCTCCTGTCACTCCACCCTACCACCTGTCACTCCTCCCCACCTCCTGTCACTCCTCCCTCACCTCCTGTCACACCTCCCCACCTCCTGTCACTCCTCCCCACCTCCTGTCCCTCCACCCTACCATCTGTCACTCCTCCCCACCTCCTGTCACTCCTCCCTATCTCCTGTCCCTCCACCCTACCACCTATCACTCCTCCCCACCTCCTGTCACTCCTCCCTACCACCTGTCACTCCTCCCCACCTCCTGTAACTCCACCCTACCACCTGTCACTCCTCTCACCTCCTGTCACTCCACCCTACCACCTGTCACTCCTCCCCACCACCTGTCACTCCTCCCCACCTCCTGTCACTCCTCCCCACCTCCTGTCACTCCTCCCTCACCTCCTGTCACTCCTCCGCACCTCCTGTCACTCCTCCCTCACCTCCTGTCACTCCTCCCCACCTCCTGTCACTCCTCCCCACCTCCTGTCCCTCCACCCTACCATCTGTCACTCCTCCCCACCTCCTGTCACTCCTCCCTATCTCCTGTCCCTCCACCCTACCACCTGTCACTCCTCCCCACCTCCTGTCACTCCTCCCTACCACCTGTCACTCCTCCCCACCTCCTGTAACTCCACCCTACCATCTGTCACTCCTCTCACCACCTGTCACTCCACCCTACCACCTGTCACTCCTCCCCACCACCTATCACTCCTCCCCACCTCCTGTCACTCCTCCCTACCACCTGTCACTCCTCCCCACCTCCTGTAACTCCACCCTACCACCTGTCACTCCTCTCACCTCCTGTCACTCCACCCTACCACCTGTCACTCCTCCCCACCACCTGTCACTCCTCCCCACCTCCTGTCACTCCTCCCCACCTCCTGTCACTCCTCCCTCACCTCCTGTCACTCCTCCGCACCTCCTGTCACTCCTCCCTCACCTCCTGTCACTCCTCCCCACCTCCTGTCACTCCTCCCCACCTCCTGTCCCTCCACCCTACCATCTGTCACTCCTCCCCACCTCCTGTCACTCCTCCCTATCTCCTGTCCCTCCACCCTACCACCTGTCACTCCTCCCCACCTCCTGTCACTCCTCCCTACCACCTGTCACTCCTCCCCACCTCCTGTAACTCCACCCTACCATCTGTCACTCCTCTCACCACCTGTCACTCCACCCTACCACCTGTCACTCCTCCCCACCACCTGTCACTCCTCCCTACCTCCTGTCACTCCTCCCTCACCTACTGTCGCTCTTCCCACACTCCCTGCTCCAATCACTTCTGAAAATCTCAGCAGAATGCTACCTGGGAAGGTGGTGTGACTGAGCTGCTTTGCATATTCCTTTTCCCAGAATGCCCAGTGGAGTGCTTGTGGCCTATGAATCTTAACACACCAGAAATGGTGCCCCTCATCAATGAGGATACTTACCCTTATACCCAAGAGAAAATAGATCATTCTCAGACACCAGGAAAAAATATAAGAATTTATTGATAAATATAAACCTTTTACTTGATTTTCTACAATCACATAATATTATTATTATAATTAAAGGAAAACATAGAAATAATTAGATATTTACAGGACATTGATGCGGAGAGCGCAGGAAGCTTCAGCTATGGATCCCTCAGGTATAATGTCCGGATTGTCCTATTGTGTCCACATTGAGTCACAGGACGGAGAATCAGTGGACAGGAGGGTCCTCACACCTGAAGGTGGCGCTCACAGTCACCCCATGATGTTTGTAACTACCTGCGGACTGGAAGATAGGTGAAGGGATGCGGCTCCAGCCATTCCCAGGAGATGATTAAGGAAAATCCTGGTTATAATAGTACACACTATATTTCAATTCATCATATATAAATACATTATAGAGGTAGAACAAGGTGAATGGACCTTTACACAGATCACAGGCCCAGAGCAGTGAAGAACGATTGTAAAGCTGCTGCCAGTTTTTCCTTCAGAGCTGTGAGCGCTGCGCTAACTGATTCCGGAGACAGATTAGGGAGACTGCTACTTAAATCTGCAAGTTTTTGAGACAAGTCAGCTGGGAGAATACCTCGAAGGCTATTCAAGGCACTTAGCTGCTCACCTGGGGACAGGGTTGTAGTAGTTGTAGGTGGGGCAGGGGTAGTTGTAAGTGCTGGTGTAGTTGTTGGGGCCGGGGTTGTTGTGTGGGCGTGGGTAGTTGTTTGAATGGGGGTTGTTGTTATGGCTGGGGTGGTTGTTGGAGGTGGGGTTGTTGTTGGGGCTGGGGTTGTAGTTGGGGCCGGGGTAGTTGTTGGGGCTGGTGTTGTTGTAGGTGCTGGGGTAGTTGTTGGGGCCGGGGTTGTTGTTGGGGCTGGGGTAGTTGTTGGGGCGGGGGTAGTTGTTGAGGCCGGGGTAGTTGTTGGGGCAGGTGTTGTCGTAGGTGCTGGGGTAGTTGTTGGGGCAGGGGTAGTTGTTGGGGCCGGGGTTGTACTTGGGGCCGGGGTAGTTGTTGGGGCCGGTGTTGTCGTAGGTGCTGGGGTAGTTGTTGGGGCCGGGGTTGTCGTAGGTGCTGGGGTAGTTGTTGGGGCAGGGGTTGTTGTTGGGGCTGGGGTAGTTGTTGAGGCTGGGGTACTTGTTGGGGCCGGGGTTGTTGTGTGGGCGGGGGTAGTTGTTTGAATGGGGGTTGTTGTTGGAGCTGGGGTTGTAGTTGGAGCTGGGGTTGTAGTTGGGGCCGGGGTAGTTGTTGGGGCTGGTGTTGTTGTAGGTGCTGGGGTAGTTGTTGGGGCCGGGGTAGTTGTTTGTGCTGGGGTAGTTGTTGGGGCAGGGGTTGTTGTTGGGGCTGGGGTAGTTGTTGGAGCAGGAGTAGTTGTTGGGGCTGGAGTTGTAGTTGGGGCTGGGGTAGTTGTTGCGGCTGGTGTTGTTGTAGGTGCTTGGGTAGTTGTTGGGGCCGGGGTTGTCGTAGGTGCTGGGGTAGTTGTTGGGGCCGGGGTTGTTGTTGGGGCTGGGGTAGTTGTTGGGGCCGGGGTAGTTGTTGGGGCAGGTGTTGTCGTAGGTGCTGGGGTAGTTGTTGGGGCAGGGGTAGTTGTTGGGGCCGGGGTTGTACTTGGGGCCGGGGTAGTTGTTGGGGCCGGTGTTGTCGTAGGTGCTGGGGTAGTTGTTGGGGCCGGGGTTGTCGTAGGTGCTGGGGTAGTTGTTGGGGCAGGGGTTGTTGTTGGGGCTGGGGTAGTTGTTGAGGCTGGGGTAGTTGTTGGGGCCGGGGTTGTTGTGTGGGCGGGGGTAGTTGTTTGAATGGGGGTTGTTGTTGGAGCTGGGGTTGTAGTTGGGGCCGGGGTAGTTGTTGGGGCTGGTGTTGTTGTAGGTGCTGGGGTAGTTGTTGGGGCCGGGGTAGTTGTTTGTGCTGGGGTAGTTGTTGGGGCAGGGGTTGTTGTTGGGGCTGGGGTAGTTGTTGGAGCAGGAGTAGTTGTTGGGGCTGGAGTTGTAGTTGGGGCTGGGGTAGTTGTTGCGGCTGGTGTTGTTGTAGGTGCTTGGGTAGTTGTTGGGGCCGGGGTTGTCGTAGGTGCTGGGGTAGTTGTTGGGGCAGGGGTTGTTGTTGGGGCAGGGGTTGTTGTTGGGGCTGGGGTAGTTGTTGGGGCCGGGGTTGTTGTGTGGGCGGGGGTAGTTGTTTGAATGGGGGTTGTTGTTGGAGCTGGGGTTGTAGTTGGGGCAGGGGTAGTTGTTGGGGCTGGTGTTGTTGTAGGTGCTGGGGTAGTTGTTGGGGCCGGGGTAGTTGTTTGTGCTGGGGTAGTTGTTGGGGCAGGGGTTGTTGTTGGGGCTGGGGTAGTTGTTGGAGCAGGAGTAGTTGTTGGGGCTGGAGTTGTAGTTGGGGCTGGGGTAGTTGTTGCGGCTGGTGTTGTTGTAGGTGCTTGGGTAGTTGTTGGGGCCGGGGTTGTCGTAGGTGCTGGGGTAGTTGTTGGGGCAGGGGTTGTTGTTGGGGCAGGGGTTGTTGTTGGGGCTGGGGTAGTTGTTGGGGCCGGGGTTGTTGTGTGGGCGGGGGTAGTTGTTTGAATGGGGGTTGTTGTTGGAGCTGGGGTTGTAGTTGGGGCAGGGGTAGTTGTTGGGGCTGGTGTTGTTGTAGGTGCTGGGGTAGTTGTTGGGGCCGGGGTAGTTGTTTGTGCTGGGGTAGTTGTTGGGGCAGGGGTTGTTGTTGGGGCTGGGGTAGTTGTTGGAGCAGGAGTAGTTGTTGGGGCTGGAGTTGTAGTTGGGGCTGGGGTAGTTGTTGCGGCTGGTGTTGTTGTAGGTGCTGGGGTAGTTGTTGGGGCCGGGGTTGTTGTAAAGGCTGGGGTTTTTGTTGGGGCAGGGGTTGTTGTTGGAGCTGGGGTAGTTGTTGAGGCTGGGGTAGTTGTTGGGGCCGGGGTTGTTGTGTGGGCGGGGGTAGTTGTTGGAGGTGGGGTTGTTGTTGGAGCTGGGGTTGTAGTTGGGGCCGGGGTAGTTGTTGGGGCTGGTGTTGTTGTAGGTGCTGGGGTAGTTGTTGGGGCTGGGGTTGTTGTTTGTGCTGGGGTAGTTGTTGGGGCAGGGGTTGTTGTTGGGGCTGGGGTAGTTGTTGGAGCAGGAGTAGTTGTTGGGGCTGGGGTTTTAGTTGGGGCCGGGGTAGTTGTTGCGGCTGGTGTTGTTGTAGGTGCTGGGGTAGTTGTTGGGGCCGGGGTTGTTGTTAATGCTGGGGTAGTTGTTGGGGCAGGGGTTGTTGTTGGGGCTGGAGTAGTTGTTGGGGCCGGTGTTGTTGTAGGTGCTGAAGTAGTTGTTGGGGCCAGAGTTGTTGTTGGGGCGGGGGTAGTTGTTGAGGCGGGGGTAGTTGTTGGGGCGGGGGTTGTTGTCGGGGCGGGGGTTGTTGTTGGGGCTGGGGTAGTTGTTGGAGGTGGGGTAGTTGTTGGGGCTGGGGTTGTACTTGGGGCTGGAGTTGTACTTGGGGCCGGGGTAGTTGTTGGGGCCGGTGTTGTTGTAGGTGCTGGGGTAGTTGTTGCGGCCGGGGTAGTTGTTGGAGCCGGGGTTGTCGTAGGTGCTGGGGTAGTTGTTGAGGCTGGGGTAGTTGTTGGGGCGGGAGTTGTTGTTGGAGCTGGGGTAGCTGTTGGGGCGGGGGTTGTTGTTGGGGCTTGGGTAGTTGTTTGAGGCGGGGTAGTTGTTGGGGCTGGGGTTGTACTTGGGGCCGGGGTAGTTGTTGGGGCTGGTGTTGTTGTAGGTGCTGGGGTAGTTGTTGGGGCCGGGGTTGTTGTTGGGGCCGGTGTTGTCGTAGGTGCTGTGGTAGTTGTTGGGGCAGCAGTTGTTGTTGTGGCTGGGGTAGTTGTTGGGGCCGGTGTTGTTGTAGGTGCTGGGGTAGTTGTTGGGGCCGGGGTAGTTGTTTGTGCTGAGGTAGTTGTTGGGGCTGGGGTAGTTGTTGGAGCAGGAGTAGTTGTTGGGGCTGGAGTTGTAGTTGGGGCTGGGGTAGTTGTTGCGGCTGGTGTTGTTGTAGGTGCTTGGGTAGTTGTTGGGGTCGGGGTTGTCGTAGGTGCTGGGGTAGTTGTTGGGGCAGGGGTTGTTGTTGGGGCTGGGGTTGTAGTTGGGGCCGGGGTAGTTGTTGGGGCTGGTGTTGTTGTAGGTGCTGGGGTAGTTGTTGGGGCCGGGGTTGTCGTAGGTGCTGGGGTAGTTGTTGAGGCTGGGGTAGTTGTTGGGGCGGGAGTTGTTGTTGGAGCTGGGGTAGTTGTTGGAGCGGGGGTTGTTGTTGGGGCTTGGGTAGTTGTTTGAGGCGGGGTAGTTGTTGGGGCTGGGGTTGTACTTGGGGCCGGGGTAGTTGTTGGGGCTGGTGTTGTTGTAGGTGCTGGGGTAGTTGTTGGGGCCGGGGTTGTTGTTGGGGCCGGTGTTGTCGTAGGTGCTGTGGTAGTTGTTGGGGCAGCGGTTGTTGTTGTGGCTGGGGTAGTTGTTGGGGCCGGTGTTGTTGTAGATGCTGGGGTAGTTGTTGGGGCTGGTGTTGTTGTAGGTGCTGGGGTAGTTGTTGGGGCCGGGGTTGTTGTTGGGGCCGGTGTTGTCGTAGGTGCTGTGGTAGTTGTTGGGGCAGCGGTTGTTGTTGTGGCTGGGGTAGTTGTTGGGGCCGGTGTTGTTGTAGATGCTGGGGTAGTTGTTGGGGCAGGGGTTGTTGTTGGGGCAGGGGTAGTTGTTGGAGGAGGAGTAGTTGTTGGGGCCGGGGTCGTTGTTGGGGCCGGTGTTGTTGTAGATGCTGGGGTAGTTGTTGGGGCCGGTGTTGTTGTAGATGCTGGGGTAGTTGTTGGGGTCGGGGTTGTTGTTGGGGCCGGTGTTGTCGTAGGTGCTGTGGTAGTTGTTGGGGCAGCGGTTGTTGTTGTGGCTGGGGTAGTTGTTGGGGCCGGTGTTGTTGTAGATGCTGGGGTAGTTGTTGGGGCAGGGGTTGTTGTTGGGGCAGGGGTAGTTGTTGGAGGAGGAGTAGTTGTTGGGGCCGGGGTCGTTGTTGGGGCCGGTGTTGTTGTAGATGCTGGGGTCGTTGTTGGGGCCGGTGTTGTTGTAGATGCTGGGGTAGTTGTTGGGGCCGGAGTCATAGTAGTGGTTGGGGTTGTTGTAATAGTGGTTGTCGGGGTTGTCGTAGTTGTTGTTGGGGTTGTTGTGGTAGTAGTTGTCGGGGTTGTTGTAGTAGTGGTTGTTGTCGTAGTCGTAGTTGTTGTTGGGGTTGTTGTGGTAGTAGTTGTCGGGGTTGTTGTAGTAGTGGTTGTTGTCGTAGTCGTAGTTGTTGTTGTTGGGAAATTCATGATAGGATCTGAAATAAAATAAAGAGAGATCAGATACACATCTCCGCCCCAGGGCATTATGGGGGATTCTTCACAGGTTGTGTACCCGAACGATGCTTTTTATCCTGCTTTTGTTTCTTTGAAATTGTTGGACGTGGGACAAATTCACCATTTTCGGTGCACAAAGACAAAGCTGTTGAATTTGGTCCCTGTCCATATTAGATGAAACTGCTCTACACACAACACGACTTGTCAGGACAGCGGTCAGGTGAGAAGGGAAGGAGGAGCAGGAGGAGGAATATTCTTCTGGACAGGGAAACGTGGGCGTAAGGAGGGCGAAGCGCAGACTTAAGGAGGTCGGGTAACAATACTGGCTGGAATTGTCTCTTCATTAAGTTAATAAAGAGGTTTTATGGTTCCTTATTCCCTGAGAATTCTATGTGAGCCGCCACGTCTCTGCCGGAGGGGAGGTTCACAGCGCCCACAATAATCGTATCCGTCAGCATCTCACTGAAAACTGGACGCCAAGCGGGGACCCCTCACTTCTATGGGCGAACTGCAGCCGACCTACTGACTGATTAGGGGACATCTGTGAAATTCTAAGACATTGGTGGGTGCAGGGGGGAATCCTGTGCTGCGGGCCACGTGTTTGGCAACATCCAAATAAGTGCTTGTATATGAACGAATACTAATTATAATGTAAGACTAATAATAATATTATTCTCCTAATAATAATCATCATGTAATATTAATAATCTAATACTTATAATAATAATAAATTAATAATAATCTAATCCTAATAACAATCCAATAATATTAATCTTATACTAATAATAATCTAATACTAATAATAGGCAAATATGAATAATAATCAAATAATAATAATAATAATAATAATAATAATAGGCAAATACTCATAATAATGAACTAGTAATAATTATCTAATATTAATAATAAACTAATAATAATAATTAAACTACACCTCTAAACTACACCACAAAACTACACCCCTCAACTACACCTCTAAACTACACCACAAAAGTACACTGCTAACCTACACCTCTAAACTACACCCCTAAAGTACACCACTAAACTACACCCCTAAACTACACCTCTAAACTACACCATAAACTACACCATAAACTACACCACAAAAGTACACCACTAAACTACACCTCTAAACTACACCACAAAAGTACACCACTCAACTACACCCCTAAACTACACCACAAAAGTACACCATTAAACTACACCTCTAAACTATACCCCTAAAGTACACCACTAAACAACACCACAAAGGTACACCCCTAAAGTACACCACAAAAGTACACCACTAAACCACACCCCTAAACTACACCACAAAAGTACACCACAAAAATATACCCCTAAAGTACACCACTAAACTACATCAAAAAAAGTACACCGCTAACCTACACCCCTAAACTACACCCCTAAACTACACCTCTAAACTACACCCCTGAACTACACCACAAAAGTACACCACTAAACTACACCTCTAAACTACACCCCTAAAGTACACCACTAAACTACACCACTAAACTACACCTCTAAACTATACCACAAAAATACACCCCTAAACTACACCCCTAAACTACACCATAAAAGTACACCTCTAAACTACACCCCTAAAGCACACCTCTAAACTACACCCCTAAAGTACACCACTAAACTACACCCCTAAACGACACCACAAAAGTTCACCCCTAAAGTAAACCACTAAACTATACCTCTAAACTACACCCCTAAAGTACACCCCTAAAGTACACCCCTAAACTACACCACAAAAGTACACCACTAAACTACACCACAAAAGTACACCACTAAACTACACCCCTAAAGTACACCAATAAACTACACCCCTACAGTACACCACTAAACTACACCACAAAAGTACACCACTAAAGTACACCCCTAAACTACACCACTAAACTACACCCCTAAAGTACACCTCTAAACTACACCCCTAAAGTACACCCCTAAGCTACACCACAAAAGTACACCACTAAACTACACCACAAATGTACACCACCAAACTACACCCCTAAAGTACACCAATAAACTACACCATAAAAGTACACCCCTAAAGTACACCACTAAACTACACCACTAAACTACACCCCTAAATTACACCTCTAAACTACACCCCTAAACTACACCACAAAATTACACCCCTAAAGTACACCACTAAACTACACCACAAAAGTACACCGCTAACCTACACCTCTAAACTACACCCCTAAACTACACCACAAAAGTACATAACTAAACTACACCAGTAAACTACACCACAAAACTATACCCCTAAACTACACCCATAAACTACATCACAAAAGAACACCCCTAAAGTACACCACTAAATGACACCACAAAAGTACACCGCTAACCTACACCTCTAAACTACACCCCTAAACTACACCTCTAAACTACACCCCTGAACTACACCACAAAAGTACATCACTAAACTACACCTCTAAACTATACCCCTAAACAACACCACAAAAGTACACGCCTAAAGTACACCACTAAACTACACCTCCAAACTACACCCCTAAAGTACACCACTAAACTACACCCCTAAAGTACACCACAAAAGTACACTCCTAAACTACACCTCTAAACTACACCCCTATACTGTACCACAAAATACACCCCTAAAGTACACCACTAAACTACACCCCAAAGTACCCCACTAAACTACACCCCTAAACTACACCGTAAAAGTATACCTCTAAACTACATCCCTAAAGCACACCTCTAAACTACACCCCTAATGTACACCACTAAACTACACCCCTAAACTATACCCCTAAACGACACCACAAAAGTTCACCCCTAAAGTACACCACTAAACTCCACCTCTAAACAACACCACTAAAGTACACCACAAAAGTACACCCCTAAAGTACATCACTAAACTACACCACAAAAATACACCACTAAACTACACCCCTAAAGTACACCACTGACTACACCCCTAAAGTACACCACTAAACTACACCCCTAAACTACACCACAAAAATACACCCCTAAAGTACACCACTAAACTACACCACTAAACTACACCCCTAAAGTACACCACAAAAATACACCCCTAAAGTACACCACTAAACTACACCACAAAAGTACACCCCTAAAGTACACCACTAAACTACACCACAAAAATACACCACTAAACTACACCCCTAAACTACACCACAAAAGTACACCCCTAAACTAAACTACACCACTAAAGTACACCACTAAACTACACCACAAAAGTACACCACTAAACTACACCACAAAAATACACCACTAAACTACACCCCTAAAGTACACCACTGACTACACCCCTAAACTACACCACAGAAATACACCACTAAACTACACCACTAAACTACACCTCTAAACTACACCCCTAAAGTACACCCCTAAACTACACCCCTAAACTACACCACAAAAGTACACCCCTAAAGTACACCACTAAACTACACCTCTAAGCTACACCCTAAACTACACCATAAACTACACCCCTAAAGTACACCCCTAAACTACACCCCTAAACTACACCACAAAAGTACACCCCTAAAGTACACCACTAAACTACACCTCTAAGCTACACCCTAAAGTACAACACTAAACTACACCTCTAAACTACACCCCTAAACTACACCACTAAACTACACTCAAAAATTGTTCAGCAAAAATACACCACAAAAAAAAGGGTAAAGCGCATGATGAATTCTCCCCTATGTCTTTATTTCTGGAATCATACTGTCTAGCTCTACAGCATTATGACGGCTTTATTTATGGGGTACTGTGGCTTACTTTATGGAAACATACCGTCTAGCACTAAGTTGGGGTCACTGACCTCTCTTATGGACATACTGTTTCTCATGCTATTCATGGGGGCACTGTAATTGGCCTTGTTTATGGGAATGCACTGACTGGCGCTAAATGGGTTCCCATGGGTGGCTTTATTCATACATGCAGTTTGTTGCGTGGCCTTATTTCTGGTCCTCCTACTGACTGGTACTACTGTTGGGTGCTCTGGGGGCACTTTATTTATGTACACTCTCTGGATTTATTTTTTAGGGGATACTGTGTCTGTTATTAATGTGATCATATTGTCTAGAACATTCTATTGGTTTTAACTGTGTCTAGTTTTATTAAAGGGGTATTTCAGGGTAACCAACTTTTAACAATCCTGGCCATTATTAGAAAGTTATGTTAGTAATCCATTTACTTACTGTACGGCTCTGCCCTGGATCGCCCACGTTTCATCTTTATATGGTCCCCCAGGTTCTGTATACCGTTCAGGTATTGATGACACGTGTCTCGATCCTTTGCGGCTCGAGAAACAGCAGGTGATGTCATGGGGCTTGGCTTCTTCTTGTATTTCTCGACAAGCCAGCCCCCTGATGATGTTTGCAGTCCATCTGTACTTCATGATGTGCTGGCGTTCCCGACGTCCACGCATTCTGCAGATTGCTGAGATCACATGACGCCGGCACGTTGAAATGTACAGGTGGACCAGAAATGTCATCAGGGGGCTGGCTTTTCAGGAAAGACAAGGAGAAGCCAGGCCCCCTGACACCAGCTGCTGTTTCTTGAGCCACAAAGGATCACGGAATAGGCTCTACTTGCACAGAAGTAGAAAAGCGTATATAAAGCATATATGAAGCGTATATAAAATACGCATATAACCTTAATCAGATGTACAGTAGAAGATCCCGTGCAAGCCCGCATGTCTCAGGATGCATCCGAATGGAGCTCCTGTGGTTAAACTGAATATAGCAAGAAGATTGTGACCTTCGTGCAGGCGCTCAGGTGTCCAGAAGAAACTCACAACCGGATCATGGGAGTGAAAGACGTTCAAGTTTATTAAGATAAAGCAGCAATAACGCGTTTCAGGGTATACAAACCCCTTCTTCAGATTGGCACACAAAAAAATGGGTATGAAATGTTCAATAAAACCAATGGTTGTTGGTTATTGACTTTATTTAACATTTCATACCCATTTTTTTATGTTTGTTACTCTGACCCCTGACCCTGCCACCATTTTGATTTTCCATTACTGTGTGTATAAAAAGCCCATCGGTTTGGTGCACTGTATGAATCTGTCAATATGAAGAAGGGGTTTGTATACCCCAAAATGCGTTATTACTGCTTTATCTTAATAAACCTGAACTTTATTCCCTCCCATAATCCAGTTGTGTGTTTCTTCAGGACACCTGAGCGCCTGCACGAAGGTCACTTTCTTCTTGCTGTATACAGGAATAGGCTAGAGACACACGTCATCAATACCTGAGCGGAACACAGAACCTGGGGAACCATATAAAGATGAAAAGTGAACAATCCGCGGCAGAGCCGGCCAGGACAGTTAAAAGTTAGTTTACCGTGGAATACCCCATTAATGGGGGCATACTGTCCTAGAGGGCACCATGAGGTGTCCATTCCGTCCGGGACAAGTGCTCAGAGCAGGAACAGGTGGGATGAGATCTCACCTGTGCAGTAGACGTCAAACTTGAGCATTCCTGAGAACTTGTAGACGTAGTATCCTCTGGGGCAGGCCTTTACTGGAACTGTACCAGCATTTATGGTCCCAGTCAGAGTATTGCTGAGTAAGGTCATCCTCTGTATCCCATCCCCAATGTTTGGATGAGTTCCATTAATAGAATACGGTTCCAGCGACCCACATTGTAGAGGTGACACGGGTCCCACTTTCAAGCTGTTGGTACTTCTTCCAGTATACCGGAACCAGCCAAAATTGTATCTGTCAGTGCTGAATCTACCGAAGGAATTGGTCGAGGACAATCGGCTATCTCCATTCAGTATATCATACCAGTCACAGGGATCAGCACATTGATAACCGTTTTTGGTTTTTATGCAGTCCTGGTCCTTGGAACACGTAGCACCATTACAGAGGGCCGTGGGGCTGGCCAAACAGAGGTAAATGCCATTGCGGTTGATGCAGGTTTCTGTTGGGGAGCATTTGTTCAGGGTTGAGGAGGAACATTCATTGATGTCCACACATGACTTCCTGTTAACATCCCAGTTATACCCGGGAGGACAGCACTGGAATGTATCACAAAACGCCATCCTCGTACAGTCCTGCCCGTTACCAATGAAACCAGGCTTACAGGAGCAGATGACATAGCCGTTCTGTTGCACATAGTTAGCAGTTGTAGTAGAATTACAGAAGTTGTAGGATTTTGCATCTGTTTAAGGCAAGAAAAAATAATAATAATTTAGTAGAATAAAGAAAAACAAGGACATTGTGGAGGGAAACTAGGGGGAACTCTCTGGAACAGTGTTTCTCAAGAGCGGTCCTCAGGACCCCCCAACAGGTCATGTTTTCAGGATTTCCTTAGTCTTTCACGGGTGATATAACTGTGGTGATGCCTGATTCACTGACCATAATTATATAACCTGTGGAAGACTAAGGGGATCCAGAAAACATGATGATTCTGGAAGGGCACTAGACGAAGCATTTTGGAGGGACTCGATGGGACGCTCCAGATGAACTCTAGGTGAGATGCTTCAGAGGGACACCAGATGGGACGTTCTTAAGGGACACTACACGGGACATTCTTAAGGGACACTAGACGGGACGTTCTTAAGGGACACTAGACGGGACGTTCTTAAGGGACACTAGACGGGACGTTCTTAAGGGAAATAGCCAGGAAATTCTGAATGGACAGTAAGAAGGACATTCTGAAAGATCACCAAATGGGATGTTCTTAAAGGAAATCGGTCCTCAGTATCACCCGCACTAACCTGTCCACAGGCTTGTAGTGCGGTGATACAGATCAAAACGATACTTACTGTGTCCCGAACCGTCTAGCCATTCCGCCGTTATTTTGTGTTTTGTTCATATGTAAATGAGGTCCTTGGGAAATTAGTGGGACATTCTGGAGGAACACTAGGCAGGACACTCTGGAGGGACACTTGGTGGGACATTCTGGAGGGATACTAGGCAGGACACTCTGGAGGGACACTAGGTGGGATACTCTGGAGAGACACCAGGCGGGAAGCTTTAGAGGGACACTAGGCGGGACATTCTGGAGGAACACTAGGCAGGACACTCTGGAGGGACACTAGGTGGGATACTCTGGAGGGACACTAGGCAGGACACTCTGGAGGGACACTAGGTGGGATACTCTGGAGAGACACCAGGTGGGAAGCTTTAGAGGGACACTAGGCAGGACATTCTGGAGGAACACTAGGCGGGACACTGGAGGGACACTTGGTGGGACATTCTGGAGGGACACTAGGCAGGACACTCTGGAGGGACACTAGGTGGGATACTCTGGAGGGACACTAGGTGGGATACTCTGGAGAGACACCAGGCGGGAAGCTTTAGAGGGACACTAGGCGGGACATTCTGGAGGAACACTAGGTGGGACACTCTGGAGGGACACTAGATGGGATACTCTGGAGAGACACCAGGCAGGAAGCTTTAGAGGGACACTAGGCAGGACATTCTGGAGGAACACTAGGCAGGACACTCTGGAGGGACACTTGGTGGGACATTCTGGAGGGACACTAGGCAGGACACTCTGGAGGGACACTAGGTGGGATACTCTGGAGAGACACCAGGCAGGAAGCTTTAGAGGGACACTAGGCAGGACATTCTGGAGGAACACTAGGCAGGACACTCTGGAGGGACACTTGGTGGGACATTCTGGAGGGACACTAGGCAGGACACTCTGGAGGGACACTTGGTGGGACATTCTGGAGGGACACTAGGCAGGACACTCTGGAGGGACACTAGGTGGGATACTCTGGAGAGACACCAGGCAGGAAGCTTTAGAGGGACACTAGGTGGGACATTCTGGAGGAACACCAGGCGGGACGTTTTTAAGGGACATTAGATGTTCCTATGTATACAGTCAGGTAGTGCTCAGCCGTGTAAGTGATCTCACTAATAGTTGAAGAGCAATTTATGGATTGTAACTATACGATATGTAGAAGGCAGATCTTCCCCATTTGTGGTCAATGCTTACACAATCCGATCATTATGGCAGATATCTTCTATGGAGACACCACCCGATGGTAGGCATCTGAACATGTTGGGACGTTTCGGGGTCCTCCTCTTTCTCAGGCTTGAGTGTTCAGATGCCTACCTTCTCCACAGAAGATATCTGCCATTATGCTTGGACTATGTAAGGACTGACCACAAGTGGTGAAGATCTGACTTCTATATGTCATATAGTTACAGTCTTTGTCTATGTTGCACAAGTATTTTGATAAAAGTTTCAAAAAGCAATTCGTGAAGTTCCACAAGTTAAAGGGTAAAAAACATAAAAATGCTGCAGAAGCATAAAGATTACTTACCTGTCTGCCCCAGTTCTGAAACCAACAAAATCCATTTGTTTTGGGGGCCTTAGCCCTGCACTTTCTGGTTGTACTTCCTGGTTGAGCAGTTACTTGGTAATACAATTCCCAGACTGCATTGCTCTCCCTCAGCTTTTCATCACAGTTCTCCCACCCTGACTACTCCCCTCTCACAACAATTCTGTCAGTTCCCATCCCATATCTGCTGTAGAACATTCCATTTTACAGCAGACTATCGCACAATCAGAGAGGTTGCAGCTTCTGCTGTATTCATTTACTGCCTGCTCTTCTGCCTTTGACATTGCTTAGTAGTGTTGAGCGAGCTGAACTTTAAAATGTTTACAGATTTGGGCCAAAGCACATAAACACATGAAAAGCATGGCACTTTGGTGCCCAGAGGAAGAAAGAGGAGCAGGGGGCAGTGGCATGACATTAGGTTGACCAGCATATCACTGCATATCACAGGCTATCTCAATGATTTGCTGGTTTATGTGTCAATCAGCTCTAAAGGCCAATAGGAGACAGCAAGGGGCAGAGGAGTCTTACACAGCTAAAGGCTTACAAGCCGGTCCCAGTGCGCAGTCTGAACAGCAGACAAGGAGAGGTTAGGTCGCAAAAATACAGAGAAAGAGATAGAGATAGGCCAGACAGTGTATGTGAACAGGGGCCACAATCCTTAAAGGGGTTATCCAGGAAAAAAATTACTCCAGGAAGTTAAACAGATTTGTAAATTACTCTATTGAAAAATCTTAATCCGTTCAGTACTTATGAGCTGCTGAAGTTGAGTTGTTCTTTTCTGTCTAAGTGCTCTCTGACACCTGTCTTGGGAACTGTCCAGAGTAGAAGCAAATCCCCATAGCAAACCTCTTCTACTCCTTGCAGTTCCCGAGACCAGCAGAGATGTCAGCAGAGAGCACTGTTGCCAGACAGAAAAGAACTCAACTTCAGCAGCTGATAATTATTGGAAGGATTAAGATTTTTTAATAGAAGTAATTTACAAATCTGTTTAACTTTCTGGAGCCAGTTGATATAAAAAAAAAGTTTTTCCTGGAATACCCCTTTAAGACACAATCCTAATCCTTATCCAAATCCTATAAAGGTTCTACAAGAATCCACATCAAATAATTGATTATTCCCAGCATCTGTGTGTGGGCTGATCATTGGGGGACCTCCTGTGTATTCGTACACAAGCCTCAGTGTGTACCACAATGATCAGAACAAGTACTAAACAGAGCATAGCTGTGCTTCCATGCTAAGTGCCCTTACTGCAGCATAGCGCCTTCACCCACATATACAGGGATTAATCGCAAAAAACAGTATACCTACAGGTTGTAACATAGCAGCAGACTAAGAAGCATGTGCAAGTAAAACACAACAACCTGATAAAGACACTGTACGTTTATTTTCCTGGTGCCATGAAACACGCATTATATCTTCCTAGTTGTGTGGTAGGAGTGATGTAAAAACCACCTGCAAGTGACACGCATCTGCTCTGAGTGTTAGTGAATATTATTGGTTTCCTCAAACAAAATATTCAACAATCCCAAAGCAAAAGTCTGGTGAAGGAATTGTTGGTCCTAGATGCCCTGTTTCCTCATGTCTGTGTTTGCTCCCCTCCCTCCCTCTATTGCTACAAAGATGCCACGAGGAGGAGTTGTGTGACGGTCAGCCTTTGGAGCGTGTTGGAGGCTACTACAACTCTTACCAGTCAGTATTCTCCTGCTGTAGTCTACAGGTACTGAAAATCATGGAAGACCACGATATTCAGTCCATGCAAAAAATCTGACATGCTAAGAAAATGACCGGATTGTAGTCACTAGCTGATTTCGGTCAGGTCCGCAGCCCCATA
Source organism: Hyla sarda (assembly GCF_029499605.1). Classification (NCBI taxonomy): domain Eukaryota; kingdom Metazoa; phylum Chordata; class Amphibia; order Anura; family Hylidae; genus Hyla; species Hyla sarda. The sequence continues at coordinate 265,846 of NW_026607614.1, forward strand.
ATAGTTAATGGCTCCGTATCTGTCACTACCTGTCCGTGCACAGATATGATTTCAGGCGATTTGAGCTTCCCAAATCGTATCTGTGCATCAGAATGTCAAATGGTGGTGTGAAGCAGCATTACAGAGAGCCACTGCGTCTACCAATCCCTCCGTGTGCATTTTAACACCAGCAGGCATCTACCGACAACCAGGGAGGAGCCAGGGAGCTGCTGCAGACCCAACACCACACTGACCATGAGAGGACTACACAACTTCTTGTCCAGAGAGGTAGGAGTGGGCGAGTTGCTGAGACAACACCACACTGACAATGAGAAGACTACACAACTTCCAGGCAGGGTTAAAACACACAGAAGCATGCTGAAGCGCATACATTTAGTGAAAACATTATATTAGTAGGATATATATTAAATACAGTTATCTGATACCGGAATCCCCCTTTATCTATAGGAAAACACTAGACGGAACATTCTGGAGGACACATCCAGCGCAGATCAGATACTTACATGATATTAATGCTGAAAAGAGAGAAGAGAAGAATGAGGTTAGGTTACACCAGCAAAATACAACAAACCCCCATCCCTGAAATATTTTCTTATAATAGTAATATAATTATATAATCTTATATCAGTGATGTCATACAGGGGGCGGGGCTCTGATCACATGTCATATTACTATTATATCAGTTATGTCATACAGGGGGCGGAGCTGTGATCACATGTCATTATATTACTATTATATTATATCAGTGATGTCATACAGGGGGCGGGGCTGTGATCACATGTCATTATATTACTATTATATGATATCAGTGATGTCATAGAGGAGGCGGGGCTGTGATCACATGTCATTAAATTACTATTATATTTTATCAGTGATGTCATACAGGGGGCAGAGCTGTGATCACGTCATTATATTACTATTATATCAGTGATGTCACACAGGGGGCGGGGCTGTGATCACATGTCATTATATTACTATTATATTATATCAGTGATGTCATACAGAGGGCAGGGCTGTGATCACATGTCATTATATTACTATTATATTATATCAGTGATGTCACACAGGGGGCGGGGCTGTGATCACATGTCATTGTATTACTATTATATTATATCAGTGATGTCATACAGGGGGCGGGGCTATTATCACATGTCATTATATTACTATTATATTATATCAGTGATGTCATACAGGGGGCGGAGCTGTTATCACATGACATTATATTACTATTATATTATATCAGTGATGTCATACAGGAGGCGGGGCTGTGATCACATGTCATTATATTACTCTCATATTATATCAGTGATGTCATACAGGGGGCGGGGCTGTTATCACATGTCATTATATTACTCTCATATTATATCAGTGATGTCATACAGGGGGCGGAGCTGTGATCACATGTCATTATATTACTATTATATTATATCAGTGGTGTCATATAGGGGGCGGAGCTGTGATCATGTCATTATATTACTATTATGTTATATCAGTGATGTCATACAGGGGGCGGGGTTGTGATCACATATCATTATATTACTATTATATTATAACAGTGATGTCATACAGGGGGCGGGGCTGTGATCACATGTCATATTACTATTATATTATATCAGTGATGTCATACAGGGGGCAGGGATGAAATCACATGTCATTATATTACTATTATATTATATCAGTGATGTCATACAGGAGGCGGGGCTGTGATCACATGTCATTATATTACTATTATATCAGTGATGTCATACAGGGGGCAGGGCTGTGATCACATGTCATTATATAACTATTATATTATATCAGTGATGTCATACAGGGGGCGGGGCTGTGATCACATGTCATTATATTACTATTATATTATATCAGTGATATCATACAGGAGGCGGGGCTGTGATCACATGTCATTATATTACTCTCATATTATATATCAGTGATGTCATACAGGGGGAGGAGCTGTTATCACATGTCATTATATTACTAATATATTATATCAGTGATGTCATACAGGGGGCAGGGCTGTGATCACATGTCATTATATTACTATTATATTATATCAGTGATGTCATACAGGGGGCGGGGCTGTGATCACATGTCATTATATTACTATTATATTATATCAGTGATGTCATACAGGGGGCAGGGATGTAATCACATGTCATTATATTACTATTATATTATATCATTGATGTCATACAGGAGGCGGGGCTGTGATCACATGTCATTGTATTACTAATATATTATATCAGTGATGTCATACAGGGGGTGGGGCTGTGATCACATGTCATTATATAACTATTATATTATATCAGTGATGTCATACAGGGGGCAGGGCTGTGATCACATGTCATTATATTACTATTATATTATATCAGTGATGTCATACAGGGGGCGGGGCTGTGATCACATGTCATTATATTACTATTATATTATATCAGTGTTGTCATACAGGGGGCGGGCTGTGATCATATGTCATTGTATTACTATTATATTATATCAGTGATGTCATACACGGGGCGGAGCTGTGATCACATGTCATTATATTACTATTATATTATATCAGTGATGTCATACAGGGGGCAGGGCTGTGATCACATGTCATTATATTACTATTATATTATATCAGTGATGTCATGCAGGGGGCGGGGCTGTGATCACACGTCCTTGTATTACTATTATATTATATCAGTGATGTCATACAGGGGGCGGGGCTGTGATCACATGTCATTATATTACTATTATATTATATCAGTGATGTCATACAGGGGGCGGGGCTGTGATCACACGTCCTTGTATTACTATTATATTATATCAGTGATGTCATAGAGGGGGCGGGGCTGTGATCACATGTCATATTACTATTATATTATATCAGTGATGTCATACAGGGGGTGGGGCTGTGATCACATATCATTATATTATGTTGGTGGTGCCATACAGGGGGCGGGCTGTGATCACATATCATTATATTCCTATTATATTATATCAGTGATGTCATACAGGGGGCGGGCCTGTGATCACATGTCATTATATTACTATTATATTATATCAGTGATCTCATACAGGGGGCGGGGCTGTGATCACATGTCATTATATTATATCAGTGATGTCATACAGGGGGCGGGGCTGTGATCACATATCATTATATTACTATTATATTATATCAGTGATGTCATACAGGAGGCGGGGCTGTGATCACATGTCATTATATTACTAATATATTATATCAGTGATGTCATACAGGGGGCAGGGCTGTGATCACATGTCATTATATTACTTCAGTGATGTCATACAGGGGGCGGGGCTGTGATCACATGTCATTATATTACTATTGTATTATGTCAGGCGGGGCTGTTATTGCATATCATTACTTTATTATTATAATATTATACTGGTGATGTCTTAAAGGAGGCGGGGCTACCTCTCCTGTAGTATGAGGTGTGTGATATTTTGATTGACTTACTTTGACCATAGCAGAGATTTGAGCCGAGGGTCAGGATCAGAAGCCCACGTAGAACGTTCATTTTCGTTTTCTAGAAGGAAACAGAAATATTCTTCACATGAGACACATCCGGATGACATCCCTGCTGGACGGTTAGTGGCCCTATATATCTGCGGGGACCTCACTCAGCTATGGGGCTGTACTGGAGTTAGGCGTCATGTATAGATGTAGCAGAGCTGAGTTTGTCATGAGGCTTCTGTTACTGTGATGTTTTGTTTGGGGATTTGTCTCAGATGTTTCAGAGGATAAATAAATGATAATAATCTGTTGGTCGATTATATTTGGCTGCGTGACATTTCTGAAAAACATCTACGTAAAAGGTGACACAACTATGTAAAGTGTCACATAACTATTCTGTTGCATTCCTCATCTTGGTCTCTGCTGCATCTCCCCTTGGTGACTGGTTCTCTGCAGCCATTGTGCTTATAGGCACCACACCCCACACTGAAATGTCCCCCCGGTCTGCAGCACAATCTTAGAATGTTCTGTAACCACCATTATGTGGGAGCCTTGGAGGTCATCTACATATTGTCCTAGGTCTGTCAGTCCCACCCCAAGTTGGTATCTTGCTGGAGGGCTCAGCACGTGACTCTCGCATCTCACGTGAACTTATTGTCCCCAATATGTCACATGAAGCCTTGAGGAATTGAGGCTTTTAAAAAAAAATTTATTCAGAGTGAGAAACCATCGGCAATACAAATCAGGAAAATAAGCTTCTGTATATACAGAGTAGACATCTCCAGAAAAAAAGAAAATACAGAACAAATATATACAGATAGAAAATGGGCACAAAACAAAGTATTGGCGAAGTAGTCACCGAAAACAAAATCACATATTTCCACGGATGAAACCCCGTGAGGGTACTGCCGAATGTCTTCATAGCCAGATAACGTTAAGAACGGCAGTAACACAAAGAAAATTAAGAACAAGAACGGAGGGAGAACGACAGTGAAGGCGTGGAGCTGCTTCGTGGTCTTCCACACTTGGAAGGTTAGTTTAGGAGTCCACCATCAGAGTGCCCCTCCAGAAGAGGTCTCAGAGAAGGGACATGAACATACCTGGACAAAATTTGTTCAGCTCTCTGCAAGGGGTCCGATACCACCCAGTGCCTTATAAAACGTAGCTGGCCTGCAAGGTAATACAGGTGGAAGTCCAGCGAGGCCACTCCAGCTGCAAGTTTGGGATGTTAAAGTGTGGAAAGGTTAATCCTATGTCTATTGGGACCCCAAATAAATGGGGTTAACAGAGAGTGCAGGGTTTGGAAAAAGGACTTAGGGACCGAGGTAGGAGAGTGCACTGGGACATATAAACATTTGGGCAAAATAATAAATTTAATTAAATTAATACTGCCTGCTACAGCCAAGGGCAAAGCCTCCCACACCTTAAATTTTTGGTGGATATAGTGGAGTAAGATGTCAATATTAGGGAGGGGTCCATATTAATAAAGATTCCAAGATACTTAAACGTGGAGAGCACTGGAAGCCCACACATAACAGCCAGCCAGGGTTTGTCCAAAAAGGGTAAGACTACAGATTTAGACCAGTTAATGTAAAGGCCAGAAAAATACCCTAACGTATCCATCAACTGGACAGCGTAGGGCAAAGTAATTTCAGGTTTAGACATAAAATGAACAGTATCATCAGCATACAGACCAATACAACCCCCCCCCCCCCCCAATCCATTGAGGAACTGAGTCTTCTTCAGAATGCAGGGCTCATCCAGCAGAAGGTTAAAGAGGCTCCATGACCTGCGAATGGACAGAGTCTACCTGCTGGAGTATAGTGACAGCTGAATAGGGCAGCAGACAGCTTGGGGTCAGCTATTGGTGTTTGTTATGTGTAGTACCTTTAGTCCTTGTGGTTGTTACTCCAGTATACTTCATGTTAATGATAATGGTTGCTGTATGTGCCAGTGACCTCAAATGCCTCTGAGTGACAGGCCATCTATGTGGGTGGGTATCCATGAGGGGTGGTCATCTATGAGGATGGTTATCTATGAGGGTGATCAATTATATGGGGTTGGTTATCTATGATGGTGGTCATCTACGGGGTTGCAATCTCTGAGTGTGGTCATCTATGGAGTGGGCATCTATGGAGTTGATCTATGAGGGTGGTCATCTATGAGTTTGGTCATCTATGAGGGTGAGCGTCTATAAGGGGGACCATCTATGAGGGCAGGCAAATTTAAGCATGGGAATTTCTGGAGGTGGTAATCTATGAAGGTTGGTTTCTATGAGGGCGGTCCTCTATGAGGGTGAGCATCTATATGGGGTGAACATCTATGGCTCATCTATGAGTGTACTAATCTATGAGGGTGGTCATAAATGAGGGTGCTCGTCGATGGGGTGGTCATATATGAGGGTGGTCATCTATGGGGTAGTCATATATGGGGATGGTCATCTATGGGGTGGTCATATATGAGGGTGATCATCTGTGGGGTAGTCATATATTGGGGTGGTCATCTATGGGGTGGTCATCTATGGGGTGGTCATTTATGAGGGTGGTCATCTATGGGGTGGTCATCTCTGGGGTGGTCATCTATTAGGGTGGTCATCTATGAGGGTGGTCATATATTAGGGTGATCATCTATGGGGTGGTCTTATATTAGGGTGGTCATCTATGGGGTGGTTGTATATTAGGGAGGTCATATATGAGGGTGGTCATCTATGGTGTGGTCATCTATGAGGGTGGTCACCTATGGGGTGGTCACCTATGGGGTGGCCATATATGAGGATGGTCATCTATGAGGGTGGTCATCTATGGGGGTGGTCATATATGAGGGTGGTCATATATGAGGGTGGTCATCTATGGGGTGGTCATCTATATGGTGGTCATCTATGGGGTGGTCATCTATGGGGTGGTCATATATGAGGGTGGTCATCTATGGGGGTGGTCATATATGAGGGTGGTCATCTATGGGGTGGTCATCTATATGGTGGTCATCTATGGGGTGGTCATCTATGGGGTGGTCATCTATATGGTGTTCATCTATGGGGTGGTCATCTATGGGGTGGTCATCTATTGGGTGGCCATCTAAGGGGGGGTCATCTTTATTGTGGTCATCTATATTGTGGTCATCTATGGGTGGCCATCTAAGGGGTGGTCATCTATATGGTGGTCATCTATGGGATGGTCATCTATGGCGTGGTCATCTATATGGTGGCCATCTATGGGGTGGTCATCTATGGGGTGGTCATCTATGTGGTGGTCATCTATGGGGTGGTCATCTATGGGGTGGTCATCTATGGGGTGGTCATCTATATGGTGGTCATCTACGGGGTGGTCATCTATAGGGTGGTCATCTATATGGTGGCCATCTATAGGGTGGCCATCTATAGGGTGGTCATCTATATGGTGGCCATCTATAGGGTGGTCATCTATATGGTGGCCATCTATGGGGTGGTCATCCATATGGTGGTCATCTATGGGGTGGTCATCTATGAGGGTGGTCATATATTAGGGTGATCATCTATGGGGTGGTCTTATATTAGGGTGGTCATCTATGGGGTGGTTGTATATTAGGGAGGTCATATATGAGGGTGGTCATCTATGGTGTGGTCATCTATGAGGGTGGTCACCTATGGGGTGGTCACCTATGGGGTGGCCATATATGAGGATGGTCATCTATGAGGGTGGTCATCTATGGGGGTGGTCATATATGAGGGTGGTCATATATGAGGGTGGTCATCTATGGGGTGGTCATCTATATGGTGGTCATCTATGGGGTGGTCATCTATTAGGGTGGTCATCTATGAGGGTGGTCATATATTAGGGTGATCATCTATGGGGTGGTCTTATATTAGGGTGGTCATCTATGGGGTGGTTGTATATTAGGGAGGTCATATATGAGGGTGGTCATCTATGGTGTGGTCATCTATGAGGGTGGTCACCTATGGGGTGGTCACCTATGGGGTGGCCATATATGAGGATGGTCATCTATGAGGGTGGTCATCTATGGGGGTGGTCATATATGAGGGTGGTCATATATGAGGGTGGTCATCTATGGGGTGGTCATCTATATGGTGGTCATCTATGGGGTGGTCATCTATGGGGTGGTCATATATGAGGGTGGTCCTCTATGGGGGTGGTCATATATGAGGGTGGTCATCTATGGGGTGGTCATCTATATGGTGGTCATCTATGGGGTGGTCATCTATGGGGTGGTCATCTATATGGTGTTCATCTATGGGGTGGTCATCTATAGGGTGGTCATCTATGGGGTGGTCATCTATTGGGTGGCCATCTAAGGGGGGGTCATCTATATTGTGGTCATCTATATTGTGGTCATCTATGGGTGGCCATCTAAGGGGTGGTCATCTATATGGTGGTCATCTATGGGGTGGTCATCTATGGCGTGGTCATCTATATGGTGGCCATCTATGGGGTGGTCATCTATGGGGTGGTCATCTATGTGGTGGTCATCTATGGGGTGGTCATCTATGGGGTGGTCATCTATGGGGTGGTCATCTATATGGTGGTCATCTACGGGGTGGTCATCTATAGGGTGGTCATCTATATGGTGGCCATCTATAGGGTGGCCATCTATAGGGTGGTCATCTATATGGTGGCCATCTATGGGGTGGTCATCTATATGGTGGCCATCTATGGGGTGGTCATCTATATGGTGTTCATCTATGGGGTGGTTATCCATGCACATACCCCACTCTGTAGGACTGGTTATTATCAAACAGAGAAGATCTCTTGTACGATATTTGTTCTCCTCACAAGTGAATAGGAAAGAAATTCTAGAGAAGATTCTAAATGTCCATGAACCCAACAAACAGGTTCTGGAGACCTAAAAACCGTATAATCCCCTCATCCCCTGAGGACATAACAGCAGAGATCACACTAAGCCGAGCGCTGACATACAACATCCGTCCAACGTTCTCTGTGTTATATCTGTCGTCTTATTTACAATATACAGTCACCCACGATCTGTAGGTTCATTCTCACGGCAGAATTACCAAAACATTGTGCTTAATGGTGGAATAAAACTACAGAGAAACGAAGAAGACGGCAGCGTCATGTATTCAGAAGAGCATCAGCCGCAGGGAGCATTATTCCTCACCATACAGAACATTCCGCCTCTGTCAGGTACCTTCTTAGCTGATGCTCTTCTGTGTATAAGATGGAGATGCATTCTATTTCTTGTTGGGACCTACGAGCATCTTACTACACGATTGTCATCTCATATCTATCTATCTATCTATCTATCTATCTACCTACCTATCCATCCATCCATCCATCCATCCAGACCCTCCTGGCTGCCCCCCTCCCTCGGGTCCATATTTTTTGCCTTATAGATTTTCTTCTAGATTCCTTCTCACCTCCCCATGTCCTCCTCTGTTTTTGCCGGGATTTAGGGACCTAGTGTCCTGCTAGCTGGGACTTTATTTTCCTGCGCTGACAGCTCCCACATCTTATCTCTCCCCATGTCCTACCTTCATGTCCTCCTCATGTGACCTCGGGCCTGGTATTATAGCTCCTCAGGTCTCCGCTAGTATTTATACTTTAGTACCAGTCGCTGCGCCTCCCATCCCTCACCTACGTTTCTTCTACAGTTATGTTGCTCAGGGACCTGGAGGGTTTAGTGTACGTCACAGGATTTTCATAAATTTCAGGCATATTTCTACTGCACATCCTCCTAAACCCTGACCAAGCCCTGTTAGGGACACCAGTTCACATTCACCAGTTTGAAGCTTCCTTCTAATCATGACCTGGAAGCCTCTGTGCCATGATCTAGAAGATTCTTTATGTCATGATCTGGAGGCTTCCCTGTGCCATCATGGCGGCTACTGGGTGTAAGTCAGAGTACCTGTTCACTTTGTGACGCCAGGACACAGTTTTTCCGATTCACGGTCCGAAGGTGGGGAGACAGCTTCTCCTGGGCCAGACACAATGGCCCTCATTTACTAAGAGTGGAGTGTCGGTTTGTGTTTCATTTTTGTGTTTCCAACCTTTTTTTCCCTTGGCATTTACTAATCTGTCGCACTTTTCCCGATATGTTTAGTCGCAGGGAAAAATTCTGTTGCACGGTAAAATCTGTTGCATCCATAAGGCTAAGTTTCTTCTCGTTTTTTATTTTTTATTTTTTTTTTTTTGGGGGGGGGGGGGGGGGGAAACGCCAAGAAAAACATGTGGGTTTTAACTTTGGCATTTTTGCCGGCTGGATTTATTTTTTTTTGGACTTTAGCGATACAAAAAAGTGATGGAGATCCCTTTGTTAATAAAATTTCGTAAGGTACCATTAAAAAAAAAAAAAAAAAACATACAGTAGCGAAGGAAAAAAAATTGTATCTAACGAAATTTAGCTTTTTTATTACAAAATTTTTATAAATTTTTAAACAGGAATCAATTTATGTGTGCGGACGGAGCAATATAAATGTATAAATAATAAAAATGTAGTGGGTGTGTTTTTCACTTTTTTTTTAACGTAGTACTACTAGTCCCAACATGGAACACACTGTTCCATGATGGGAGTAGTAGTACCTGTACTTATTGACAGATCGCCCCGGGTTCTGTTGCGATCCTCCTGTATAATGTATAGATGCGCCGTTCTCCTATGGTCCCCTGCACTGCCGTTTATATACACCTATTCATATTTCCCGCAGAGAGCTGTGATTGGCCGGATGGTTGTAGCCAATCAAAACTCTGTTGGAAATATGAATAGGAGTATATATATATATATATATATATATATATATATATACGACACAGCAGGGGAACATAAATAGAGCGGCCACATCTATACATTATACAGGAGGATCACAGCAGGTGTCAGGAGTTATATATACAGGGAACCCTATGCGTTTTTTTTTTATGAAAAAAAAAACACATAGGGTTCCCTGTATATTCAGTATGAAGTTACCAGGGTGGGTGAGGACCATTGTTACTGGCCCTCCCCAGCCTAAATAATGCCAGCCTGTTACCGCCTAGGCCCAGGAGCGCCATTTTTGACGCTCCGGGCCTGTTGGTACTGGCTCTTCCCAGCACCCCTGTGGCGGTGGGTATTGGGGTAATATTTGGGGGTTAGCGCCAGCTGTTTTTGGGGCTAACGCTAAGCCCTGGCTTAGTAATGGATTTAGTCTATTAGACAGCCTCCATTACTAAGCTCGAAAATTCAATAAAAAAAAAAACCACAACACATTGGAAAAATTATTTTATTTAAAAAAACCACTCCCCCACAGCCCTCGTTAACCATTTTATAAAAAAAAATCCAGTTCATCCGTTGTAATCCATCGAATCCGCCATAATCCTCTGCATACACGGATCTGAAACGAGAAGGATAAAAAAAGAAAAAAATGGGTTCGGACATTTTTTGCGCTCTCCGCAGGGGAGAGCGCCCATAATGCAATGTCTTCCCAAACAAGGAGCCTCCAATTGGTGCAAAACTAGCAACAGCTGGAGCCTCCCTGTCTGGGAAGACACTGGCAGAAGGGTCTGTTCACATTATACAAAACGGACAATGTGAACAGAACCTCAGACCCTTAGCAGCCTGGCTCCCATCTTTAGCTCCCCCCCTAATGACGTCATCACGAGGGGGCGGAGCTATACGGACCCAGCCGGGACTTGAGAGAAGTGAGCGGACTTCGTCTTCTGTATACACTATATACAGCTATCTATAGATAACTGTATATATTGTATACTGCCCAAAGGGTTAACCTACACTGTCCAGCAATGTAAGTTAATGCTTTCCTTGCTGGGCTGGCGCATAGTGCACAGCTCAGCAAGGGGTTAAGTGAGCCAGCAATGTGTATACTGTATATACACTGCAGGCTCACTGTAAGTTCTTGCTGGGCAGTAGATATAGGATGTATACCTACGGCTCAGCGTCAGCTGTTCTCCTGGCTCTGTAGCCGTGAGCACAGCTGAGTCCCAACATTCACATCAGGAGGATCGCAGCGGGTGTCAGGAGGAGTGACATCTGCTGTGATCTGTCCCTTACTGCAGGTACTACTACTCCCAACGTGGAACACACTCTGCTCCATGCTGGGAGCTGTAGTACCTGCATTAATAGCGAGATCGCAGTAAGTGTGACTTCAGACACCTGCTGTGATCCTCCGGTATAATGTATAGATGCGGCCGCCGCTCTTCTATGGTCCCCTGCACTGCCGTATATATACACATTCATATTTCCCGCAGAGTTGTGATTGGCTGGAACCATCTGTGATTGTGCAGGGACCATAGAAGAGCAGCTGCATCTATACATTATACAGGAGGATCGCAACAGTGTGTTCCATGTAAAAAAAAGTGAGAAACACACACACTACATTTTTATTATTGTCGGCTACATTTTTCTTGCCCTGCCCGTCCACATAAATTGATCCCGGTTTTAAAATTAATAAACATTTTGTAATTAAAAAAGAAAAATTTTGTTAAGCAAAATTTTTTCCATCACTACTGTATCTTTTTTATATTCATTTTTTTTTCTTTCAATAGTTTTTTTAATTGAATTTTACCAAAATAGAAAAACAAACATGTATAAAGGACAGGCGCAGTTGTCAACCTATTATTTTACAACAAAAACAGCGAACAATTGTTTACTGCATATAGGAAGACGATTGTCCATTCAATCTTACATATAAGACCAAAAGGAAAACTGAAATAAAAGACTAAAGTAAAACAAATAAAAATAAAGGAAATATAACATCTCCGAGATGGTACCCTACAAAATTTTAATAAAAAAGTTATCCCCAACACTTTTTGAATCGCTAAAGTCCAAAAAAAAAAAAAAAAGAGTTGAAAAGACTTGCTAAAGCTAAAATGTTGCTTAATAATTGAATTGAATTAAAAATTACAAGTAAGAATCGCTTCAAAAAGACGAGGCAGGCGAAGCAACAAACAGCCGGAGAATTTACTCCACTTCCTGAAACTTCATACAGGCTTTAAAGTGTCGGGTTTTGTTCTAAAAAAATTCACATGATTTTTGGAGTGATTTTCAGAACAGACGAGTGATTTTGGATGAAATGTAGGGGACACGCCCCTTTTCCCAAAAACAACGCGCATTTTGTTTTTTTTCACTCCAGAGTGATTCATATTCTGTTGGGTTTTTTCTGTCACAGATTGGCCCTCATTTACTAGGAGTGTTTTGTAGGTTTCTTTGTGAGTTTTAATTCCCTACAATTTATTTTCCACGGTATTTACTAAGGTTTCCCTACATTTTCCACTTTCCCTATACTTTGCTTTTTTTTACACCCGCTCTGATCTGTTGGGTTTTCCTCATCTGAGATCCACCACATTTTATGTGGAAACCTTAGTAAATATGTTGTTTTTTGTGTGAAAATGTCGGGAACACGCCCCTTTTCGGAGACCACGCCCCCTTCCTGGCAGCCATGCCCCCTTTTCAGGTTTTCTTAGCAAAATGGAGAGTTAGTCGGGGTTTTTTCAATTCTGGCACAGACAGAATTTCTGGCACAATGCGACAGAATCTGGCGCACAACCCGACAAAACATGTCGGGTTTGCAATAGTAAATGAGGGCCAAAATGTTCTTCCCGTTGTCGGTCACCATGGTTCCCATTTCCAATTTTTGTGGAGTAAGCCATGCTCTGATATCTTTACGAATGACTTTTAGCAGTTCCTCTCCTGTGTGACTCTTTTCGCCAAGGCAAACCATGTGAAGAACAGCGCGACACCGCCGTGCCCTGCACACATGGTATGCTGGAGGGGCACTGAGACTTGTCTGGGCAGTGGAGGCTGAGGACACGGTGGAGGATGAGAAGGCAGAGTCACACACTGACACAGGACTAACTGCCTGGGAGCGTGGAGGAGGAAGTGGCATGACCTGTCCAAATTGCTGTTGTATGAGGAGAAAAAAGAGACCAGGGAGGGCGCCTCGTGTGATACCGTTGGGTGGTTGAGGGAAAAAGAAGGGAAGTAGGTGCGGGGCTTGCAGGCCCCTTAGGTAGTAACTGCTCACCTTAGAGCAAGTATTAAACTTGCATATCAACCCAATGCACGGGTTACAAAATAGCCGGAACCGCTGCTGAGGCTGAGGTAACAGTTGAGGTAAAAAACATCTCCTGGAGAGAGTAGGTGATCATAAAAGAGCAAAAAAGACCTCGCAAATGGCGCTGCTGGTTCCGTGGAGATGTAGTATACTGATCTGAAGAAGGGGGTGGCTCCCCCTCAACGCGTAATCTCAACTTGTATCGCTTTTTTATTGCTTTTATTGGTTTTATTAATTTGCAATAAAATCCACAAGCTTTTACAATATTCCACCTTGGATTTTGGTTTATTCCTAAATCTCCACGGAACCAGCAGCGCCATTTGCGAGGTCTTTTTTGCTCTTTTATGATCACCTAAGTTGGTGTTGTGGCTGTGCAGGAACCACATTCACCCAGTGGGCTGTAAAAGACAAGTATTGTCTCTGACCGTAGTTACAGCTCCACACGTCGGCGCTGCCGTGAACTTTGGTACACACCGACAGGCTCAAGGACTGGCCCACCTTCTCTTCCACAAAATTGGGCAGGGCTGGTACTGCCTTCTTCGCAAAGAAATGACAGCTTGGGACTCTCCACCTAGACTTGGAAAGGGAGGGACTGCAACACCAGCAACTTGGACAGGAGCACATTCAACTTCTGTGCTGTTGGATGAGTGGGCGCATACTGTTGTCTCTTGGACATGGCTTCGCGGATGGATTGTTGGCGGAATGGCTGACTAAAAGTAGGAGGAGCATCTGATGCAACAGAAGGAGGGTTTGACACACAGCTCCCTTCGGCTGAGGTGGTGGAGCCTTGGCTGGCTGAAAGAGGGAGCGGACTGCCACTGGGTGATGCGGCAGCCTTGACCACTACTTCGGAGCCACGGTTCTCCCAGGCCGCTTTATGGTGGCGAAGCATGTGTTGACGCAGGGCCGTGGTGCCGACATTGGGACCCTGGCCACGCTTCACCTTCTGCCGACATATCTTGCTTGTGGCTACGTGAACCTCCTCCGGATGCTTGATGAAAAACTGCAACACCGTTGAGTGGCTGATTTTCCCACCAACAGTCCGCACTGATTGACTGCTACTGGCACCGTCTCCAGGAACTCCTGTTCCACTACCTCCCAGGAAGGTAGGCTGCTGTGAAGCAGGTGGTCTCCCCGTGCATGTTTGGCTCCAAAATTTCCACTTCTGCCACCATGCTGCCTGCCAACCATGCTACCGCCTTGCTGGCTCAGCTGCTGCCTCACGGGCAACCTGCAACCCTCTTCTCCTGATGATGATGAAGCCCCTTCTGCACCCGGCTCCCAATTGCGATCGGCTTCATTATCATCAACAGGTGTGTGCACGTCACTGATGTCCTCCCCAGGTTCCCCAACAGTGCTTCAGAACCCTGAACGCTCGCAACCCCACCTCCCACGTCACTCTCCGCATCACTACTTGGCCGCCTAGCGAAGGAAGCGGCGAATGTCTCCTGCCCTTCTTGGCTGTCCAGTAGCTGCTGACTGTCCTCCATTAGATCGTCCTCAGTAAATAGTGGAGCTGAACCCACAGCATAAGATACTTCTGTAGGAGAGGGAACAGAATTGGACAAAGGCAATGGGAGGACAGAGAATGCTCCCGGGCCATGCCCACTGAGGGTTGTGTCTGAGGAACCCACCGACTGTTGACTGGGGGTGTCAGATGTCACTTGTGATGATGTGGATGACCGTGCTAACGAACTGATGACGGCAGATGGGTTGCTGGTCGAGACACGACCGCTGGCTGATAACGGGAGCTCAGGCCTCTCGCTGCGACTCCTGCTGCCACTCGTCCCTAGTCTGCTGCGACCTCTGCCTGATTAATTTTAGGCCACTGCCACTCCTCTGTGCACGTCCTGGCACTTCTCTACATGACATACTTATTTACCAGCTGAGTGCATATATGTCACACTTTTGAGAGGAGGACAATACGCTCCACTACAAACCGTATAAGGCTACAAAAACAAGTCTGTAGCTTTGGCTGGCCTTTCACAGTAACTAGGCCCAAATTAGTATAACAGGAAAATATATAAAGGACACCACATAGGTGTACGTAAAGTTTCAACTTATGAGAGGAGGACTATTCACTCCCTTACAAACTGTATAAAGCTACAGAAACAAGTGGGTAGCTTTGGCTGGCTTTTCACAGTAACTAGGCCCAAAAAAATTTCAGGAAAAAAAAAACCTACTCCATGTAGGTGTACGTACAGTTTACACTTATGGGAGCTGGACAACACGCTCCGCTTAAAACTGTATAAGGCTACAGAAACAAGGGCCTTTCACAGTAACTAGGCCAAAATTAGTTTTTCAGG
This sequence comes from Hyla sarda, assembly GCF_029499605.1. Lineage (NCBI taxonomy): Eukaryota > Metazoa > Chordata > Amphibia > Anura > Hylidae > Hyla > Hyla sarda. Next base: position 281,594 of record NW_026607614.1, read on the forward strand.
AAAAAAAAAAAAAAAACGTACACCACCTATGTACGTACAGGTTACACTTGTTCCGCTATGCAACCTGTATTAGGCAGTGTAATCAGGTGACTATGGCTTTTCGTGCTCACTCTACCTGGCCCATTAGCTTTACAGTTGTTGTACACCCAAATGCAGCAGTACAGAATCACTGTGTAGCAGAGCCCAGTACAGAATTATTAGGGCCTAATAGCAGGAGACAATGGCTTTAAGTGCTCTGCCTAACTGGCCCTATAAGCTTTTGAGTTTCTGTACACCCCCTGCAGCAGTGCAGTCGCTCTCTCTCTTTCTCTCTCAGTAATTTTATGCAATGATTTGGGCTTGTGGTGAATCGCTGCTGTTTTTCTGTGCAACGTACACTCTGCTCTATCTACCCCTGAAATGAAACACTCTCTCTGAAATAAAACGCTGGAGTGACTGGCCGCAAGATGGCTGCCGATTATATAGGGCCGTGACATCACCGGGGTAACTGGCTGCTGATAGGCTGCATGCTGCGTGTGATTCAGGGTCATCCCACCTACTTCCCTTCCCACCTTCCCAGCGTTCTTGCCCCATGTCCTCACATGTGGATCCCCCATATTAGATGCCCTGGAGTCTGGACGGCACTAAATGGAGTTTAATGAAGCGATTTGTGCAATAGAATCTTGGTGATATTCGGATTCGTTGCGAAGCAAATTTTTCCTGAAATTCGTAACAAATTCGGATTCATCAGATTCGATTCGCTCATCTCTACATGTAATATTCTCCTATCACCTATTAAAAAAAGTGTAAATAAATGTAAAAAAAGTTTATAAACTAATTTATGTAAATAAGGCACTTTTCTTATAAAATTTTAAATTATGTAAAAAAAATATGTAAATGATGTTAACAATTTTGTAAAAAACAAACAACTCCAAACTATTAAAATATAACATTAATTAAACTGCATGGTCAATGGCGTATAGTTAAAAAAAAACTATGCCCAGAATTGGTCACTTCACATACTACAAAAAAAAATAAAAAAATAAAAAAAAATGATTACAAATTATGAAAAAGTCTAAATAAAACAAGAAAGGTACTGATAAAAATACAGATCACAGAGCAAAAAATGATACAGCTGCGTATTCGGAAAAATAAGAGTTATAGACGGTCAGAAAAGGAGGGTTTTAAGCATACTGATTTCCATACAAAAAGTTTTGTTATAGTTTTTTTTAAAAGTGGTAAAATAACATAAAACCTATATAAATTGGTAAAATAACATAAAACCTATATAAATTGGTAAAATAACATAAAACCTATATAAATTGGTAAAATAACATAAAACCTATATAAATTGATAAAATAAAATAAAACCTATATAAATTGGTAAAATAACATAAAACCTATATAAATTGGTAAAATAACATAAAAACTATATAAATTGATAAAATAACATAAAACCAATATAATTTGGTAAAATAACATAAAACCTATATAAATTGATAAAATAACATAAAACCTATATAAATTGGTAAAATAACATAAAACCTATATAATTTGGTAAAATAACATAAAAAAATATATAAATTGATAAAATAACATAAAACCAATATAAATTGGTAAAATAACATAAAACCTATATAAATTGGTAAAATAACATAAAACCTATATAAATTGGTAAAATAACATAAAAACTATATAAATTGATAAAATAACATAAAACCTATATAAGTTGGTAAAATAACATAAACCTATATAAATTGATAAAATAACATAAAACCTATATAAATTGGTAAAATAACATAAAACCTATATAAATTGGTAAAATAACATAAAATTTATATAAATTGGTAAAATAACATAAAACCTATATAAATTGGTAAAATAACATAAAACCTATATAAATTGGTAAAATAACATAAAACCTATAAAATTGATAAAATAACATAAAACCTATATAAATTGGTAAAATAACATAAAACCTATATAAATTGGTAAAATAACATAAAACCTATATAAATTGGTAAAATAACATAAAATTTATATAAATTGGTAAAATAACATAAAACCTATATAAATTGGTAAAATAACATAAAACCTATATAAATTGGTAAAATAACATAAAACCTATATAAATTGATAAAATAACATAAAACCTATATAAATTGGTAAAATAACATAAAACCTATATAAATTGGTAAAATAACATAAAACCTATATAAATTGATATTGCTGTAATCATATGGACCTACAGGATAAAGATAATGTCGTTTTTACTGAAAAGTACAGTGCGTAAAAACGAAAGCCCCCAAAACGGTGTTTTTATTTTCACGTTTGCCCCACGAATAATGTTTTTGGTTTTTTTCACTATAGATTTAGTAGTAAAAAGAGTGATGTAATTTCAAAGTACAAGTCTTACATGGGTCTGTGGGTGAAAAACTTAAAGGGGTACTGCGGTGCTCCAGCGTTCTGAATATTTTGTAAACGGCTATCCGGTGGTGGCTGAAGCAGTCTGCGCTGCCGGATAGCCGGTTATGCGTTGGCCCCGACATACAAAAGCATCGTATGGTGATGCCGCCTCTGAGAGTGATCATATGCTGAAATGATCGTATGTCGGGGCCATCATAGGTCGGGGGGTCACTGTATATACATGGTATGTCGGAGCCATCATAGGTCGGGGGTCACTGTATATATATGGTATGTCGGGGCCATCGTAGGTCGGGGGGTCACTGTATATATATGATATGTCGGGGCCATCGTAGGTCGGGGGGTCACTGTATATATATGGTATTTCGGGGCCATCATAGGTCGGGGGGTCACTGTATATACATGGTATGTCGGGGCCATCGTAGGTCGGGGGGTCACTGTATATATATGGTATTTCGGGGCCATCATAGGTCGGGGGGTCACTGTATATACATGGTATGTCGGGGCCATCGTAGGTCGGGGGGTCACTGTATACATGCTTGGCAGTCTTAGTCCTGAGTGCCTCACTCCCCCACCCGACCTCCGAGGCGGCCGTCTATACAGGATGACACAGATAGACATACCCGGCATGTAGGACTGGCCAGACCTGACCTGGATCGAGTCCCCTTGTAGCCCTTCCCAAATAATGACACGACAACTTTTTGACTTCTGAATGGGTGGGTGTAAGCCACAGCATTTAAATATAAATAACACCAAATAAGGACTTTTGCGGTATGCTCCCCCGCCTCGCTGTGACCTGTGACTGGATACGCACTGGAAAACAAGAATAAAACTGCACAACAAGGGCAGAAAATTCAAGCAGCAACAGGGAGGGATGGTGGGACAACTTCCGGGACCCAAGACGGGGTGGAATGGCGGCAAACTACTGGCAGAGCAATATAAGGTACGGGGGAGTGGCCAAAAAGTGCGGGAGATCCAGCTCCCTATGGACAGGCTGAATGGAGATGAGGAGGGGGCCATGACCAAGGAATACTGGGGCCGACAATAATCTACGTGCGGCCCAGTCAGTGGAATTTTATTATCTTTACGGCGTTAAACTCTGCTGCTTCTTCTAATCTTAGTTTTTGTCCAGGCCCCTGACTACAGGCCCCCCCCAGTCCTGTTCTGATGGGGGCCCGAGCGTACATTACAACTAAAAATAACCAGGTGCAGGCAGTGGCGGGCCCCTCCTCTGGTCTGGGCCCTCATTGTTGCAGCTTACAGGGAAACTACAAAGGGAACCAGGACCAATTCTGTTCTCCAGAACACTTTACAGCCCGGAGCCACAACGAATTGGCTGCTTGGATTATCTACAGAGACTCTCAATAAACTTTACCCCTGTTTGCGAGTTTTTGGACTACGCACCATCATGTGTCCATCCCCAGACCCCTCACCCAGTGTCAGGGGCGTAGCTAGAAATCACAGGGCCCCCATAGAAAAAATTGTCCTCCCCTACCCCTTGTCGACCCGCTTCCCCAATCCCTGACGAACCCCTTACCCGGCCTCAACCGCACAAAGATAATAATGACTTACAGGCAGGGCCGGACTGGGGCCAAAAATAGGCTTTTTATATTAAGCAGCCCATTTTTATGGTGGGGTCCGACTGCTTAGACCCCCACCATTCACATTGGTTTAAGAGGCTCTCCAGCTGTTATAAAGCTACAACTCCAATTGTGTCTGGAGATCCTCAGGCATTATGGAAGTTGTTTTGCAACAGCTGGAGAGCCACAGATTGGGTCAGACAGAACACACAGTGATATCAGTGACCTGAGTGATGTCTTCTCTGTTGTCTTCTCTTTCTCATCTTGTCCGGGCACCAGGTCTTCCTCCAGCTCCATTTTCTCTGTTGTCTTCTCTTTCTCATCTTGTCCGGGCACCAGGTCTTCCTCCAGCTCCATCTTCTCTGATGTCTTCTCTTTCTCATCTTGTCCGGGCACCAGGTCTTCCTCCAGCTCCATCTTCTCTGCAGAGTCTGACGGACGGACATCATTGATTCCTCAGCTTGTAAGCAGATCCTCATCCTCTATAAAAAGACATTAATCATTATTATCCTGCCAAATACTGTGCCCCCTGAATATAATACTGCCAACCACTGTACCCCTGAATATAATACTGCCACACACTGTACTCTCTGAATATAATACTGCCAGAAACTGTGCCCCCTGAATATAATACTGCCAGAAACTGTGCCCCCTGAACATAATACTGCCACATACTGTACTCCCTGAATATAATACTGCCAGAAACTGTGCCCCCTGAATATAATACTGCCAGAAACTGTGCCCCCTGAATATAATACTGCCAGAAACTGTGCCCCCTGAATATAATACTGCCACACATTGTACCCCCTGAATATAATACTGCCAGAAACTGTACCCCCTGAATATAATACTGCCAACCACTGTACCCCCTGAATATAATACTGCCAAATACTGTGTCCCCTGAATATAATATTGCCATCCACTGTACCCTTGAATATAATACTGCCAAATACTGTGTCCCCTGAATATAATATTGCCCTCCACTGTACCCTTGAATATAAGACTGCCAGAAACTGTACCCCCTGAATATAATACTGCCAGAAACTGTGCCCCCTGAATATAATACTGCCAGAAACTGTGCCCCCTGAATATAATACTGCCAGAAACTGTGCCCCCTGAATACCCACTGTATCCTCTAAATATATTATTGCCACACACTGTACCCCCTGAATATAATACTGCCACACACTGTACCCTCTAAATATATTATTGCTACACACTGTACCCCCTGAATATAATACTACCCCCACTGTACCCTCTAAATATATTATTGCTACACACTGTACCCCCTGAATATAATACTGCCAACCAGTGTACCCCCTTAATATAATACTGCTACACACTGTACCCCCTGAATATAATACTGCCACACACTGTACCCTCTAAATATATTAGTGCTACACTCTGTTCCCCCTGAATATAATACTACCACCCACTGTACCCTCTAAATATATTATTGCTACACACTGTACCCCCTGAATATAATACTGCCAACCAGTGTATCCCCTGAATATAATACTGCTACACACTGTACCCCCTGAATATAATACTGCCAACCAGTGTACCCCCGGAATATAATACTGCTACACACTGTACCCCCTGAATATAATACTGCTACACACTGTACCCCCTGAATATAATCCTGACAACCAGTGTACCCTCTAAATATATTATTGCTACACACTGTACCCCTGAATATAATACTGCCAACCAGTGTACCCCCTGAATATAATACTGCCACACACTGTACCCTCTAAATATATTATTGCTACACTCTGTTCCCCCTGAATATAATACTACCACCCACTGTACCCTCTAAATATATTATTGCTACACACTGTACCCCCTGAATATAATACTGCCACCCACTGTACGTTCTAAATATATTATTGCTACACACTGTGCCCCCTGAATATAATACTACCACCCACTGTACCCTCTAAATATATTATTGCTACACACTGTACCCCCTGAATATAATACTGCCAACCAGTGTATCCCCTGAATATAATATTGCTACACACTGTACCCCCTGAATATAATACTGCCAACCAGTGTACCCCCTGAATATAATACTGCTACACACTGTACCCGCTGAATATAATACTGCTACACACTGTACCCCTGAATATAATACTGCCAACCAGTGTACCCCCTGAATATATTATTGCTACACACTGTACCCCCTGAATATAATATTGCCAACCAATGTACCCCCTGAATATAATACTGCCAAACACTGTACCCTCTAAATATATTATTGCTACACACTGTACCCCCTGAATATATTACTGCCAACCAGTGTACCCCTTGAATATAATACTGCTACACACTGTAACCCCTGAGTAAAATACTACCACAAACTGTATCCTCAGAATAAAACCCTGCCACACACTGTACCCATAATAATAATACTGTCACACAGTGTTTCTCCATAGTCCAGGTAAATCCCACCCGTGCACTGTCCTCCTCCAGACCCATCTATCCTCATCCAGGCTTCTGTCACTCCCCCCCCCCCAAGACCCCTACGTCTTTACCCAAGTAATTACCTCATACACCGCCACCCTCGACCCCCTGGCCAGTGGCGTTGCGACCCGGGTGCGGGGGGTGCGGCCCGCACCGGGTGACACCAACCTAATGGGGTGACACCAAGACGCTCCGCAGAACCCCCCCTCCCCAGCTACACAGACACCCCCCCATCTTTGACACCCACCCCCTCTCCCCCTGCGCTGTGTGTGCGGTGCGCCCGTCCGTCAGCAACCCCCCTCTTTCACCTTCACTGTGCGCCCGTCCGTCATCCCCCCCCTCACCTTCACCAGCACTGTGCCCGTCCTCCGCTCCCACGTCTGCGCCGGCCTGACGTCACACCGCATGGCCGCGCAGGAGGACGTGAGTTATGTCACTCGCACGGCGCCTGGTGAGAATGAGCGCTGCGCTGGATGGGTGAGTGTGTATGTCTGTCTCTCTGTCTGTCTCTATCTATGCTTGTGTGTGACTGTGTGTATGTGACTGTGTGTGTTTGTGTGACTCTCTGAGTGTGTGTGTGACTCTGTGTGTTTGTGTGACTCTGTGTGTGTGACTCTGTGTGTGTGTCTGTCTGTGAGTGTGTGTCTCTCTGACTTTGTGTGTTTGTCTCTCTGTGTGTGTATGTGTTTGTTTTTGTGTGTGTGTGTGTGTGTGTGTGTGGGGGGGGGGTATAACCAGCGATCTATTGTGGGGAGACTTTGACCCATTATGGGGAACCTGCAAGGGAACCTGCGGCCTAATGTGGGGAAACTACTACCAAATGTGCGGAGTCTATGCTACCTAATGTGGGGAGTCTATGCTACCTAATGTGGGGAATCTGTGCTACCAAATGTGGGGAGTCTATGCTACCTTATGTGGGGAATCTGTGCTACCGAATGTGGGGAATCTGTGCTACCTAATGTGGGGAAATTGCTACCTAATGTGGGGAATCTGTGCTACCTAATGCGGGGAATAGATGCTACCTAATGTGGGGAAACTGCGACCTACCTAATGTGGGGGCACTGCTGCCTACCTAATGCTCCCCCCTTGGCAGTAGCACCCTCATCATCCACCAGCAACATACCCCCCCCCCCAGCAGTAGCACCTCCATCAACAGATCCTGATGGTGGATGATGGAGGTGCTCCTGCCAGGAGGATGATCCTGCCGATGGATGATGGGGGTGATACTGCCAGGGGGGATGGCCAGTAGCACCCTCATCATCCTCCAGCAACACCCCGCCAGTAGTAGCACCCCCATCATCCACTAGCAACACCACCAATACCCCCCTCCCGTGGTAATAGCATCAGTTAACGGATGTTGAGGGGTGTTACTGCGGTTGTGGTATTATATTCAGAGGGTGCACTGTATGGCAACGTTATATTCAGAGGGCGCAGTTTGTGGTAGTATTATATTCAGAGGGTGCAGTTTGTGGTAGTATTATTAGAGATGAGCGAACTTACAGTAAATTCGATTCGTCACTAACTTCTCGGCTCGGCAGTTGATGACTTATCCTGCGTAAATTAGTTCAGCCTTCAGGTGCTCCGGTGGGCTGAAAAAGGTGGATACATTCCTAGGAAAGAGTCTCCTAGGACTGTATCCACCTTTTCCAGCCCACGGGAGCACCTGAAAGCTGAACTAATTTATGCAGGAAAAGTTATCAACTGCCGAGCAGAGAAGTTTGTGACGAGTTGAATTTACTGTAGTTTGCTCATCTCTAAGTATTATATTCAGAGGGCGCAGTGGGTGGTAGAATTATATTCAGAGGGTACAGTATGTGGCGGTATTATATTCAGGGGTACAGTATGTGGCAGATTTATATTCAAGGGTACAGTATGTGGCAGATTTATATTCAGAGGGTACAGTATGTGGCAGATTTACATTCAGAGGGTACAGTGTGTGGCAGATTTATATTCAGAGAGTACAGTATGTGGAAGATTTATATTCAGAGAGTACAGTATGTGGAAGATTTATATTCAGAGGGTACAGTATGTGGCAGATTTATATTCAGAGGGTACAGTATGTGGCAAATTTATATTCAGAGGGTACAGTATGTGGCAGATTTATATTCAGAGGGTACAGTATGTGGAAGATTTATATTCAGAGGGTACAGTGTGTGGCAGATTTATATTCAGAGGGCGCAGTTTGTGGTAGTATTATATTCAGAGGGCGCAGTTTGTGGTAGTATTATATTCAGAGGGTACAGTGTGTGGCGGTATTATATTCAGGGGTACAGTATGTGGCAGATTTATATTCAGAGGGTACAGTATGTGTTGGTATTATATTCAGGGGTACAGTATGTGGCAGATTTATATTCAGAGGGTACAGTATGTGTTGGTATTATATTCAGAATGTACAGTGTGTGGTAGTATTATATTCAGTGGGTATGGTGTATGGAAGGTTTATAATCAATGAGTATAGTGTATAGTAGTATTATATTTAGAGGATACAGTGTCTGGCAGGTTTATAATAATTATTGTTTTCATATAGAGGATGAGAATGCACTGACATAGTGAGGAGACGTCGGGGCGTCACATTCTACAGACAGAAGATTTAGCTGGAACAGGCGGTATGTACCATCTGAATTAGATAAGGGAAGACTATAGAGAAGACGTCACCTGTAGTCACTGATATCATTGTGTATTCTCCTCACTATAGAGAAGACGTCATCTGTAGTCACTGATATCATTGTGTATTCTCCTCACTATAGAGAAGACGTCACCTGTAGTCACTGATATCATTGTGTATTCTCCTCACTATAGAGAAGACGTCACCTGTAGTCACTGATATCATTGTGTATTCTCCTCACTATAGAGAAGACGTCACCTGTAGTCACTGATATCACTGTGTATTCTCCTCACTATAGAGAAGACGTCACCTGTAATCACTGATATCATTGTGTATTCTCCTCACTATAGAGAAGACGTCACCTGTAGTCACTGATATCATTGTGTATTCTCCTCACTATAGAGAAGACGTCATCTGTAATCACTGATATCATTGTGTATTCTCCTCACTATAGAGAAGACATCACCTGTAATCACTGATATCATTGTGTATTCTCCTCACTATAGAGAAGACGTCACCTGTAGTCACTGATATCATTGTACATTCTCCTCACTATAGAGAAGATGTCACCTGTAGTCACTGATATCACTGTGTATTCTCCTCACTATAGAGAAGACGTCACCTGTAGTCACTGATATCACTGTGTATTCTCCTCACTATAGAGAAGACGTCACCTGTAATCACTAATATCATTGTGTATTCTCCTCACTATAGAGAAGACGTCACCTGTAGTCACTGATATCATTGTGTATTCTCCTCACTATAGAGAAGACGTCACCTGTAGTCACTGATATCATTGTGTATTCTCCTCACTATAGAGAAGACGTCACCTGTAGTCACTGATATCACTGTGTATTCTCCTCACTATAGAGAAGACGTCACCTGTAATCACTAATATCATTGTGTATTCTCCTCATAGAGAAGACGTCACCTGTAGTCACTGATATCATTGTGTATTCTCCTCACTATAGAGAAGACGTCACCTGTAGTCACTGATTTCACTGTGTATTCTCCTCACTATAGAGAAGACGTCACCTGTAGTCACTGATATCATTGTGTATTCTCCTCACTATGTCCTATCAGAGCTGGAGTCACTTGTCAGTTCTACAGTTAGGTCAGTGAAACTACAACTCCCAGCATAACCTTACCACTGCTCAAAGGGGTACTCTACTGGAAAAAAAAAATTTTAATCAGCTGGTGCTACAAAGTTAAACAGATTTGTAAATTACTTCTATTTAAACATCTTAATCCTTCCAGTACTTATTAGCTGCTGTATAAGCGATTCACAGGAAGTTATGTTATTTTTTTTTATTTCTTTTCTGTCTGACCACAGTGCTCTGTGCTGACACCTCTGTCCATGTCAAGAACTGTCCATAGTAGGAGCAAATCCCCATAGCAAACCTATCCTGCTCTGGACAGTTCCTGACATGGAAAGAACTACACAACTTCCTGTGGAGCATACAGCAGATGATAAGTACTGTAAGTATTAAGATTTTAAATAGAAGTAATTTAAAAATCTGTTTAACTTTCTGGCACCAGTTGATATAAAAGTAAATGTTTTCCAGTGGAGTACCCCTTTAAGTAATTCTGGGAGCTGTATATTTCAATGGTGAAAGCTTCTTTAACACTTTCCTATTCTGTGGCAACTGGTATATCTGATTATTATACTGGAATTTCTCACAATGCGCTACAACAGTGGTGTCTGTCACAACAGGCTAAAAACTTACTGGGGGGAGGGGGGAGGTATGGGGGTGACACCAACTCTAGCAACGCCACTGCCCCTGGCACCCCATTCTCAGTCTCCTCCTTATCACCTCATACATCACCACCCAGCCCCCCCCATACCCCATCCTCAGTCTCCTCCTTATCACCTCATACACCGCCACCCAGCCCCCCCTGCACCCCACCCTCAGTCTCCTCATGATTCAATCCCCCCTGCACCCAATTCTCAGTCTCCTCATCACCTCATACATCACCACCCAGCCCCCCCCCATACCCCATCCTCAGTCAATCCCCCTTCACCCCATTTCCCCACCAGGACCCCCCCATCTACGGTCTCATCAATCCATCACATCCACCCCCCCCCACACACACAGACACACCCCATCAATCAATTAGGCCCCCCGCCCTCTGTCTCATCAATCACCCCCTCCCCCCACCTGCACCCCATCCTTAGTCTGCTCATCAATACCCCCCTCATCCTTGGTCTCCTCATCAATCACCCCATCCCCCCACCTGCACCCCTTTCTTAGTCTCCTAATCAATTCCCCCCCATCCTCGGACTCCTCATCAATCAATCAATCTAACCCTTCATGAATTTATCACCCCCCAGCACCCCCCTCCGGCAGCCCGTCCCGTGTCTCCTCACCTTCCTGGAGATCACTGCAGTGATGTCGGGCGGGCGGCTGCACCTGCCACTGCCTGGTTATCATAGGGTCAGAGGCAGAGACGATCAGGGGCTTGGAGCAGACGTGCGTGCGTACCTGCGCGGAGCACGTCTACTCCCATCATGCCCCTGGCCTCCTATCATTAAAAGGGCCGGCGCGCAGGTAATTAAAAGGGCCAGCGCGCAGGTAATTAAAAGGGCCAGCGCGCAGGTAATTAAAAGGGCCGACGCGCAGGTAATTAAAAGGGCCGGCGCGCAGGTAATTTAAAGGGCCAGCGCGCAGGTAATTAAAAAGGGGCGACACGCAGGTAATTAAAAGGGCCAGCGCGCAGGTAATAAAAGGGCCGGCGCACAGGTAATAAAAGGGCCGGCGCACAGGTAATTAAAAGGGCCAGCGCGCAGTTAATTAAAAGGGCCCGCGCAGGTAATTAAAAGGGCCGGCGCAGGTAATTAAAAGGGCCAGCGTGCAGGTAATTAAAAGGGCCAGCGCAGGTAATTAAAAGGGCCGGCGCAGGTAATTAAAAGGGCCAGCGTGCAGGTAATTAAAATGGCTGGCGCGCAGGTAATTAAAGGGGCCGGCGCGCAGGTAATTAAAAGGGCCGGTGCGCAGGTAATAAAAGGGCCGGCGCTCAGGTAATTAAAAGGGCCGGCGCAGGTAATTAAAAGGGCTGGCGCGCAGGTAATTAAAAGGGCTGGCGTGCAGGTAATTAAAAGGGTCGGCGCGCAGGTAATTAAAAGGGCCGGTGCGCAGGTAATAAAAGGGCCGGCGCTCAGGTAATTAAAAGGGCCGGTGCGCAGGTAATAAAAGGGCCGGCGCTCAGGTAATTAAAAGGTCCGGTGCGCAGGTAATAAAAGGGCCGGTGCGCAGGTAATAAAAGGGCCGGCGCGCTGGCAGCAACAGGCCCGGCTGCACCCGAGTGGTGGACCTGTTTCTGCAGCTGCATAGTCTACTGGCAGGGGCCCCCCAGACCATGGGGCCGGGTGGCAATTGTGACCCCTGTGACCCTCTCTCAGGACACCAGACTCTCTCTCAGGACACCAGACTCTCTCTCAGGACACCAGACATTCTCTTAGGACACCAGACACTCCCTCAGGACACCAGACACTCCCTCAGGACACCAGAAAATCTCTCAGGACACCAGACTCTCTCTCAGGACATCAGACTCTCTCTCAGGACACCAGACACTCTCTCAGGACACCAGACACTCCCTCAGGACACCAGAAACTCTCTCAGGACACCAGACTCTCTCTCAGGACACCAGACACTCCCTCAGGACACCAGACACTCCCTCAGGACACCAGAAACTCTCTCAGGACACCAGACTCTCTCTCAGGACACCAGACACTCCCTCAGGACACCAGACACTCCCTCAGGACACCAGAAACTCTCTCAGGACACCAGACTCTCTCTCAGGACACCAGAAACTCTCTCAGGACACCAGACACTCTCTCAGGACACCAGACTCTCTCTCAGGACACCAGACACTCTCTCAGGACACCAGACACTCTCTCAGGACACCAGACTCTCTCTCAGGACACCAGACATTCTCTCAGGACACCTGAAGCCGTGTCAGGTTGTATCCGGATCGACCTGTAGACGTGACTGGTCAATCCGAAACTGTAAGCCTCAACCAAAGTAACAAATGTACCGAACGAACATATCAGCCATTACCGGGTATGAACGCTATAAGCATATGCCTAGCATAACTCCTTGATACATAGCAGAACATAAAAATATGAACGTGAGCTCGGCGTAACTAACCAGACCCTGTGTACATCAAGAACACTAAGACTACATCTCCAAACAGACACCATGACCGTGAACACCGACCAAACTATATGAGCACTTGTACTGCACCACCATATGGGACGTGAGGCTATAATGTACTGCATGAGCGAGCGTATGTACCAACTATGAACACCTACCCAGTATCACGCACATGCCCAGTACAAACTGTATGAATGTATGATGCCCTGATGCGTAACACTATACATGAATACCTACGAGCGCTGTCTACCCCGCTGCACCATGTCTATGAAACACTACTTTTTACAAACCAAACTGACAGAACGTGTGGTCGGAGGAGATTATCAACACGTACGCCCCGGAGAAACTAAGACTGAATCCACCGATCCCACAATCTGAACGAATGTAAATGTATATACCCCAAACAAAGTATGTGACCCTGTACAGCACAAACTATATGGGCGTATGCACAGAACGCACTATGACAGAGCGGCCTGAATAAATATGATGATAGTGTAGCCTGAATAAGTATATGATATATATGTATATATGTGTAGCCTGAATAAGTATATGATATATATGTGTATATGTGTGGCCTGAATAAGTATATGATATATATGTATATATGTGTAGCCTGAATAAGTATATGATATATATATGATATATATGTATATATGTGTAGCCTGAATAAGTATATGATATATATGTATATATGTGTGGCCTGAATAAGTATATGATATATATGTATATATGTGTAGCCTGAATAAGTATATGATATATATGTATATATGTGTAGCCTGAATAAGTATATGATATATATGTATATATGTGTAACCTGAATAAGTATATGATATATATGTATATATGTGTAGCCTGAATAAGTATATGATATATATGTATATATGTGTAGCCTGAATACGTATATGATATATATGTATATATGTGTAGCCTGAATAAGTATATGATATATATGTATATATGTGTAGCCTGAATAAGTATATGATATATATGTATATATGTGTAGCCTGAATAAGTATATGATATATATGTGTATATGTGTAGCCTGAATAAGTATATGATATATATGTATATATGTGTAGCCTGAATAAGTATATGATATATGTGTATATATGTGTAGCCTGAATAAGTATATGATATATATGTGTATATGTGTAGCCTGAATAAGTATATGATATATATATGATATATATGTATATATGTGTAGCCTGAATAAGTATATGATATATATGTATATATGTGTAGCCTGAATAAGTATATGATATATATGTGTAGCCTGAATAAGTATATGATATATATATATATATGATATATATGTATATATGTGTAGCCTGAATAAGTATATGATATATATGTATATATGTGTAGCCTGAATAAGTATATGATATATATGTATATATGTGTAGCCTGAATAAGTATATGATATATATATATATGATATATATGTATATATGTGTAGCCTGAATAAGTATATGATATATATATATATGATATATATGTATATATGTGTAGCCTGAATAAGTATATGATATATATGTGTAGCCTGAATAAGTATATGATATATATATGATATATATGTATATATGTGTAGCCTGAATAAGTATATGATATATATGTATATATGTGTAGCCTGAATAAGTATATGATATATATGTATATATGTGTAGCCTGAATAAGTATATGATATATATGTATATATGTGTAGCCTGAATAAGTATATGATATATATGTGTAGCCTGAATAAGTATATGATATATATGTATATATGTGTAGCCTGAATAAGTATATGATATATATGTATATATGTGTAGCCTGAATAAGTATATGATATATATGTATATATGTGTAGCCTGAATAAGTATATGATATATATGTATATATGTGTAGCCTGAATAAGTATATGATATATATGTATATATGTGTAGCCTGAATAAGTATATGATATATATGTATATATGTGTAGCCTGAATAAGTATATGATATATATGTATATATGTGTAGCCTGAATAAGTATATGATATATATATATATGATATATATGTATATATGTGTAGCCTGAATAAGTATATGATATATATGTATATATGTGTAGCCTGAATAAGTATATGATATATATATATGATATATATGTATATATGTGTAACCTGAATAAACTAAATGAGTGAATAACCTGAACAACTTCGATGCGCGTGTGTCAGGACAAACTATATGAGCAGACGCACAGCACAAACTATGCACGTGTGGTCCAAACTAAACACTGTATGCATAGAACCAAGATATAAGTGTGGCTGCAGAACAGGCTCAGTGAGGGTAAGTATACCACTTAGATGAGTATATGCCCCGAGCAACTAAAAGCACGAACAAACTACCCGCACGTATATATCCAGTACAGACAGAATAACCTACACATGGAACTAATTGTGAGCATATAACCAGATCAACTTATGACTGCGAGCATGGAACCAATTGCATGAGCTTAAAGGAGTACTCCGGAGCCCAACGGTGTTCAATGGCATCCAACTTGGCTGTGTTCAGGTGGGCCAATGGGTTATTATCCGTGTAGACAACAAATGGCGTATTATTTGGCGTAATGGCCAAATACTCTTTGAACTTTTCAGTCACGGCCCATACCAGGGCAAGAAGTTCCAATTTGAATGAACTGTAATTGGCATCATTCTTCTAGCAGGTTACGACTGGCATAGGCAATCACTCTCTCTTGTCCATCTTGAACTTGGGACAGGACAGCTCCCAGACCTACAAAACTAACATCAGTATATAGCCTGAATGGCTGACTGTAGTCAGTACACCAATATGGGTGGTTCTGTCAGCAGACGTTTAAGAGCTCGGAACGCTGTCTCTTGCTCTTCGGCCCATTCAATAATTAGTCTTCCATTGTAATTCTCCTTTGCCAAACCCCATAAGAGAGTTGTGAGGGGTTCTGCAATTTGGGCGACGTGTGGGATGAAGCGGCGGTAGTCACCGGCGATTCCAAGTAAGCTCCTGACATCTTTCACCGTGCGCGGGGTAGGCCAGTTCTTGACAGTAACCACCTTTTCGGGATTTGGCTGAACTCCCTCTGCACTGACAACGTAACCAAGATAATGGACTTGAAGCTTGAGCAAGTGACACTTTGATGGTTTGATTTTCAACCCATGTTTAATCAAGACTTGAAAGATGTCTGACAGATGACTGAGGTGTTCCTGTTAAGACTTTGAATACACAATGAAATTGTCCAGGTACAATAAGACACTTTGGAAAATCAGATGGCCCAGGCCCATCAGACGCTGGAACGTAGCGGGGGCATTACATAACCAAAACGGCATACTTTTAAACTCGAACAACCCCATGAATGTCACAAAGACGGTCTTCTCCCAATCCTCCACAGCCATGGGCACTTGCCAGTACCCGCTGGTTAAATCCAGGGTGGAGAAGTAAGCAGCATACCCAATGGCTGTATGCGACTCCTCAATCCTTGGCAAAGGATAAGCATCCTTATGTGTGTCATTGTTCAGTTTCCTGTAGTCAACACAGAAGCAGATGGTTCCGTCTTTCTTCTTGACCAGGACGAGTGGCGCCGCGCAGGGACTATGACTTTCTTGTTGTAAGGGTCACAGCAGGTGGTGGGTCCTCTGGGCCTGTGTGGATGATGACGTGAGCCATGCCAGGGAGCGGAGTCTAAGGTGCCGCTGGTTTTCACCAGAGCCCACCGCAAAGCGGGATGGACTTGCTGCGGCAGGCGGCACCCAGGTCGCTACCCCTGGCACGACTCGTCCACACAGGTTAGTGGGATGTGGCATGGCACAGAAGGAAACCAGCAAGACTAGGTCAAGGTAACAGTAGGTCAGGGCAGGCGGCGCAGGTGCAGGGTCTGGTAAAGGAACAAGGATCAGGTACAAGGATATCAGGAACACAGAAACACAGTAGATTTCTCTAGGGCACAAAGGCAACAAAGATCCGGCAGGAATACAAGGGAGGAGCAAGTACTAATAACAAGAACACAGGTGAATACACTTAATTAAATGAGTACTGGCCCTTAAGGATGCAGGACGTACTCAAACGGCCCCTTTTCTGAGTTCTTAAGGACTCAGGACGTTTGAGTACGTCCTGTCAAATCCCGGCCCCCCGCCGCTAGCCGGAGGGGAGCTGGTGGCTGATGCCTGCTGAAATCGTACAGCAGGCATCGCGGCATATCGCCCAGGGGGGTCATTATGCCCCCCATGTCGGCAATGGCCGCAGATCGCTGGACAATTCAGCCCAGCGATCTGCGGCGGATTCCGGGTCAATCGGTTCTCCAGTGACCCGGTGACCCAGAATTACTGGCTGATCGGGGCCGTCTCTGAAGGCCCCGAACAGCCATAGCCAGCAGGGGTGAGGTGGCACTGGTGCCACCTCACGATCGCCCTGATTCGTTGGCCGGTTTACCGGCCGACCAATCAGGGCGCCTGCTGCGGGTGTCACTCCCGCAACCCGCTCCGCCCCTCTTCCGGAGGACGTGATCGGGTGCAGGAAGAGGACCCTGGCAGCTGGGGACCCCGATCCCCGGCATCGATGTTGGGATCGGGGCCCCAGGAGCGGCGGTGGCGAGGGACTGACCTGCAGTGGCGGCGTGGATCAGCAGTTGGAGATGAGTGACAGCCTCCTGCTGTTGCTTAACAACAGCTCCCAGCATGCAAAAAGGGCATGCTGGGAGCTGTAGTTATGCAACAGCAGGAGGCAGACCACCACAACTCCCAGCATTCCCTTATGGGCATGCTGGGACTTATAGTTTTGCAACAGCTGGAGGCACATTTTTTCTATGGAAAAGTGTACCTTCAGCTGTTGTATAACTACAACTCCCAGCTTGCACAAACAGCTAAAGTGCATGCTGGGAGTTGTAGTGGTGCATCTGCTGGTTGCATAACTACAACTCCCAGCATGCCCGTTGGCTGTCGGTGACTGCTGAGAGTTGTAGTTTTGCAACAGCTGAAGGCACACTGGTTGTGAAACTCAGAGTTTTTTTTTTTTTTTTACCTAACTCAGTGTTTCACGACTGGTGTGCCTCCAGCTGTTGCAAACTACAACTCCCAGCATGCACCGTATACCATGCACCACACATGCTGGGAGTTGTAGCTTTGCAACAGCTGGAGGCACACTGGTTGTGAAACACTGAGTTAGGTCACAAACTCAGTGATACACAACCAGTGTGCCTACAGCTGTTGAAAAACTAAAACTCTCAGCATGTACAGTCTGTCAGCGCATGCTGGGAGTTGTAGTTTTGCAACAGCTGGATGTTCCCCCCCAATGTGAACGTACAGGGTACACTAACATGGGCGGAGGTTTACAGTAAGTATCCGGCTGCAAGTTTGAGCTGCGCCAAATTTTCTGCCGCAGCTCAAACTGCCAGCGAGAAACTACTGTGAACCCCCCGCCCAGGCGACTGTACCCTAAAAACACTACACTACACTAACACAAAATAAAATAAAAAACACTACATATACACATACCCCTATACAGCCCCCCTCCCCTCCCCAATAAAAATGAAAAACGTCTGGTACGCCACTGTTTCCAAAACGGAGCCTCCAGCTGTTGCAAAACAACTACTCCCAGTATTGCCAGACAGCCACTGACTGTCCAGGCATGCTGGGAGTTTTGCAACAGCTGGAGGCCCCCTGTTTGGGAATCACTGGCGTAGAATACCCCTATGTCCACCCCTATGTAAGTCCCTAATCTAGGCCTAAAATGCGCATGGCGCTCTCACTTTGGAGCCCTGTCGTATTTCAAGGCAACAGTTTAGGGTCACATATGGGGTATCGCCGTACTCGGGAGAAATTGTGTTACAAATTTTGGGGGGTATTTTCTGCTTTTACCCTTTTTAAAAATGTAAAGTTTTTGGGAAAACAAGCATTTTAGGTAAAAAAAAAATTTTTTTTTTTACATATGCAAAAGTCGTGAAACACCTGTGGGGTATAAAGGTTCACTTTACCCCTTGTTACGTTCCCCGAGGGGTCTAGTTTCCAAAATGGTATGCCATGTGTGTTTTTTTTTTTGCTGTTCTGGCACCATAGGGGCTTCCTAAATGCGGCATGCCCCCAGAGCAAAATTTGCTTTCAAAAAGCCAAATGTGACTCCTTCTCTTCTGAGACCTGTAGTGCGCCAGCAGAGCACTTTTCACCCCCATATGGGGTGTTTTCGGAATCGGGAGAAATTGGGCTTCAGATTTTGGGGGGTATTTTCTGCTATTACCCTCTTTAAAAATGTAAATTTCTTAGGAAAAATATATTTTTTTTTACATATGCAAAAGTCGTGAAACACCTGTGGGGTATTAAGGTTCACTTTACCCCTTGTTACGTTCCCCGAGGGGTCTAGTTTCCAAAATGGTATGCCAAGTGTTTTTTTTTTTTTTTTGCTGTTCTGGAACCATAGGGGCTTCCTAAAGGTGACTTGCCCCCCAAAAACCATTTGTCGCTCCTTCGCTTCTGAGCCCTCTACTGCGCCCGCCGAACACTTTACATAGACATATGAGGTATGTGCTTACTCGAGAAAAATTGGGTTTCAAATTCAAGTAAACATTTTCAAAAATTCTAAAATTGGGTTTACAAGAACATGCGAGTGTAAAAAATGGAGATTGTGAATTTTCTCCTTCACTTTGCTGCTATTCCTGTGAAACACCTAAAGGGTTAAAACGCTGACTGAATGTCATTTTGAATACTTTGGGGGGTGCAGTTTTTATAATGGGGTCATTTGTGGGGGTTTTCTAATATGAAGACCCTTCAAATCCACTTCAAACCTGAACTGGTCCCTGAAAAATTGTGAGTTTGAAAATTTTGTGAAAAATGTGAAAATTGCTGCTGAACTTTGAAGCCTCTGATGTCGTCCAAAAGTAAAAACTCATAAATGTTATGATGCAAACATAAAGTAGACATATTGTATTTGTGAATAAAAATAAAAATTATTTTGAATATCCATTTTCCTTACAAGCAGAGAGCTTCAAAGTTAGAAAAATGCAAAATTTTTTATTTTTTTCATCAAATTCTGGGATTTTTCACCAAGAAAGGATGCAAGTTACCATAAAATTTTACCAATAACATAAAGTAGAATATGTCACGAAAAAACAATCCCGGAATCAGAATGATAACTAAAAGCATCAGAGTTATTAATGTTTAAAGTGACAGTGGTCAGAATTAAAAAAAATGGCCAAGTCCTTAAGGTCAAAAAGGGCTAAGTCCTTAAGGGGTTAAATGTAAGAGCTCCGGCACGCGCGCACCCTAAGGGGCAGGGACACACGCACTGGGGCTTTGGGAACAGAAAGACTAGGGAGGTGAGTGACCGGCAGGGACTCGCATGTGTGCGTGTCCCACGATACGAATCCCTGCCCCGCAGGCAGCGGGGACTTGACAAGAGAGCGTCCAGCGTGTCTGGCCGGAGCGCAGATGTTACACTTGTATCATGTCCACCTCTTTCATGTCGGCCAGCATCTTCTTAACAGTCTGACACATGCCTGGCGTGACCGGACTGTGTCTCTCCTTAATAGGCGGGCCGTCGCCTGTGAGGATGCGGTGCTGGATCATTGAAGTCTTCCCGAAGTCTGTGGATTGTTTGCTGAAAGCTTCATGATACCTTTTTGGCGACATTGACGACTCCATTGACCTGGTCCAATGGGGTAGTGTCATCTCCAACCTGGAGCTGCGCCCACCAGGGCTCTGGAGAATTAGCACTGGATCCACTGGTAAATTGAGCCGCACACCGTCGGGCAATTAGATGCTCTGTCACGATGTCCTTCGACTCTAGGAGGTACAACTGAGCCATGGGAGTTTACTTAGGTAAAACAGAAGCAGAATCAGACAGGTTCACTAACCGTACTGGGACTCTTCTGTTTGACACAGTAACGAGACTTCTCACAGCTCGGACTAAAGGATGATCTTCCAGTTACATAGGTTCCAACAGGGCCTGATAATCCTAATTCTTGACTCCGGGACATGCACAGCACCAGATGATGGTTTCAGTGTTGGGTTGTAAGGTCACCGACATGATGCTTGTTGGCAAACTTCTGTTCCGCTTGTAGGACTTTCAGGTGGTGCTGTGTAGCCTGCTGGTCTGAAGGGGGCACATGGTGGAGAGAGGCATAAAAGGCATCTAAAATCTCAGTAAAACAATTCTTCATAATGTTCATCCCCAATATAAATTCTGCAGACCCCTTATCTGTCACATTGGTTACAATCCCTCCCTGTCCCTTAAGTACATGTTCTCCCAACTGAATGGTGGGCTCCCAGTATCCATGTCTGGGGACTGGTTCCCCATTACCTGCAACTACTCTGAAATTAACATCCTCAGGCTCACACAATAGTCTAGCATCCCAATGTTGGTAAAAAACACGTTTAGATATGATAGACATGTGGTGTCCCGGTGCCGTATTTTATACGTTGCCCAGGTAGAGGTCCCCATAGTCAGAGTCCCTGGGATGTCGGGGTCCCTCTTTTCTAGTCTTCCCATTGTCACCTCTCACTTAACCACTAAATGTATAGTAGTTCTATCTGATATTTATACAGTTATAAGTATAAAAAGGTTATTTATTGAATTGTCTAACTGGTTGTAGCGTAACAGGACCTGCTGGTCATGTGATCAGGTGGAAAACTCTATGGTTTTGCTTTAGGACCTTAGGAGGTCCCAGTGACGTGTTCACCCACCATGCCTTGTAACGGTGAGTGACAGCTGACACGGACCAATCCAAAACAGCCCTTTCCCTGCCCATAAAAGGGAGCGGCGGCCATTAATCGCTCTCTTGTTCCTGCGCTGCTGATGAGGACGGATCTGCGCAGCTTTCTTCCGCAGTGACTAGGCCCAAGCCTTGCGGCAACGGCCATTCATACAAATCTGTGAGTTATCTCAATCCCTGTTAACTTCGCGAGATCCCCGGACCTAAATATTCCCCTAAATCCGGACGGATCTCTGCACCAATCCTAATTCTATTAAACCTTGGATAAGTCAATGGTCCACAGCATCTGTCAATCACTGCCGTATAGAGACTGTATTACTGAGACTGTTGCTGTTAATTGGATGGACCGCAAGTACCTCAGCAAAGTTTACACAAGTTCAAGTTCATCTCCATTGTGGACCTTCATTCATTTAAGCACGCACCTATCGTTCCTGGGAAGGGTGGCGATAGGCCGGAGATTTACCTCAGCATATTAACCCCCACCCTGGCATCAAGAGTGACAGGGGTTAAATTAACCCCTCAAATACCGAAGCAACACCCCCACTGTATTATATCCCCCCAAGGGCTACCACAAAGCCTTTTTGGCGTCGCACGAACAGGATTCGGGTGGGTGCCTACTACAATTGCCACTAGTGAAAGTGTACTCCCCCCAAGTAGCGAACTTTATTCATGTGCAGTAAACCGTGTTGTTGTGCACAGGAGGGTTGTCCGTGGTGCGCCATACAAGGGGGCCACGAGTAAAGTAAGGGGGGAGGCAAAAATTTATCTGCAACTAAGATGTGTAAACTACGCAATGAGTTCATGCTGCGATCCTCTGGTCCGGTCGGCACAGGCGGAGCTGAACTGCTGCCGGAAAAGCACGCGAAGAAGGCCCGCGCTGCGCCACACCCCGCCCCTGGGCGTGGCTGCCAAGTTGCTGTATCACAGCCGAAAGGGAACTTGGAGATACAGGAGTCGTCTCTGGAAGGAACGGAAGACAGGGCTGCACTGATAACGTCCTTCCTGCCAGCCGCCATTTTGGGGAAGCCCACTATAAAAGACACCATGCACAGCGACCTCTTCAGTCCACACAGGGAGCCGGAGAGTACAGACATGGCAGAGAGCAGCGTTCCACGTGATGAAGAAGGCAAAATGGCGCCGGAACAGCGGAAAGTTGTGGCAGTTGCAGCCCGACTTTTCCAAGAACTTGCTGACCGTCTGCAGCAGTTGTCATTAGACGAAGAGGGGGCCAGCAATCTTCCCCCACTGCCTGATGATGACGACGATTGGCCAGATACACCTCCAGCGGAGAGTGCAGGGACACCTGGAGGTGCATTGCCGGTGAGACTGTCCCCTCACCACAGAACTTGGGGCTCGTGGGCTGAGATCCCATCGGAGGAGTCTGCAGTGAGTACCCCGCAAGAGGCGGCCTATTCTTCCTCCTCCAGCCCTGAAGCTATACCTCGATCAAATTTGCCAAGTGCACGACCGTGCTCACCAGATTTACCCCAGTGGATCTTTGGGGACGAGCCGGGACTCATCGAGTATATGCACACGGTTCTACAGCCTATACCTGGGAAGCCACTCCCACCAATTCCAGCCGCACAAAAGGAAAGGGCCCATCAAGAAGCCGAGCTGGCTGAACTGATGGAAAGATTAAAGGCCCGACACAGAGAACTGTACGCCCCTAAGCATGTGCATTTGTCTCCTGAAGAAAGAATCTGCTACCAGGAGAATACTAAAGAAATGGAAGCTTTATTCATCCACAAGTGGGACCATCCCCGAGAAGGGGAGGAGCCTCTAGAACGACGAAGAGCAACTGGGGCCAAGTTCGACAAGGTCAGAGGTTATGGGACACTTCTTGATTGCCACACTGAGCAAACCATCCTCGTAAACCGGCGAGCAGTACAGAGGCCATATCTTCATAAAAAGTTCTACTCCTTGGAGGTGGGTGAAATTGTGGAGTACACCCCCCGTCCAGAGCCGGCGTGGAGAATGGGCTGCAGCGGTCACAAGACCAACAGCCCCAACACAGCTTCCCTTCAAATACTTTCCGTCTACAGATTGGGAATCAGATCCCTTCAACTTGAGGCCGACAAGGTCTGCTCCTGATGACTCCACTGTACTCAAGGAGGAGGAGCTTCTACAACATCAATCATCTTCTGTGTACAGTAAAGTGCCAAGTCCTGCCCAAGATCAAGAAAGTTAGCCTAAATTGTGGGCACCAAAGACCGTACCTAGACCCTCTCGGAGCAATGAGAGTTTGTCTGTTCCAGAGGTACCAACCTATGTACCAAGGCCCTCTCGGAGCAATGAGAGTTTGCCTGCTTCCAGGGTACTGACGAAAGTGTTTTGCCCCATTCCTAATTTGGAGATGGTGCTCAAGCCCTATTGCCCCACTTAAATTCCGGCCAGTAAGCCTTTGACCACTCTAAATCCTACTGTTGCCCATTCTAATCTCACCAATGTGGTGTGGGAGAGTTACATTAACTCCTCGCCTGCTCCAGATGTTGGCAGATATAGAGGATCTACAAGAGGCACAAGAAGATTCAGAAGAAATGTCTTTTGAAGGACTGTAAAGTAATAATTATTGCTTTTCTGTGTTAACCACTTTTGTTTTACAGTAACAAAGTTCAAGACATGTGCCTAGCAGGACTGTGCTAAGATTGTTCCAGTTTCAAGTTCAGCAACGTAACCATCAAGCTTTGTGCCTGACCATCAGGTCAAGAGACTCCTAGTCAGTAGGAGATTCATAAGTTTTGTGCCCGGCTGATTGTGGTAAAGCCGTGTTCCCATAGACTCCTAGTATAGGTGGACTGCAGATCCTTACACGACCGTTTTATGTACATAACCCTATATTTATAGGACTTTCTCGCCAAAATGTTGCACTTATCAGGTGTATGCGCCTGACTCTTGTTGGAGTATTGATAAATGTATAGTAAAAATGTATATGGTTCTTGTACACAAGAATAGCTTCATGTCTGTGTACATAAAAGTAAGTCAAGGTTGTACCCAGAAAATGGTCCGCTATATACACGTGTACACCAAACACAAAAATGTAAATAACTCTTATACACATGTACATACAAAGATATAAAAATGCTAAAAGGCGTTTTAGTAGTTACTTAATAGGTGACACCCCGGCTCCTCTGAGGGTAGTATTGCTGCTGTCGCCAATCGCTAGCACATTTCTCAACAAAAACAGTAGGGTAACTTACCCTTAAGATAGTACTTACACACATAGTACTCTAGACTACTCACTTAAATGTACTACTTCAATCTATTACATTGACACAAAACACAAAAATACATACACAAATATAAAATATATCTCACATTCAAGAAACACTTTAGGAATTGTAGCCTATTGATACCCAATTCCTGCCACTGTTAGGTACACTCATATGTCTTTTCTCTGTATTACGTGTGTGAGATGCTCTACCTGGCCAGTAGGTGCTCTTGCGAGTATAGAATTGAACACGTATTTCTAAAGGTAACCTAGGTAGATTATTTGGAAGTGCTCTAGGGGTAAGAAGCGTGTAGCCGATAGTCAGCATGAAGCTAAATGTATAGAGAGCTGTACTAATGTCTAGTTAGCCTCATACATGTTATAGAGAGCTATAATAAATGTTTAAGGAGCTAGAAACTAAAGGTTAGATAGCTTCATCACTGTCTAGGTAGCATCAAAATGTCTAGATAGGTTCCTATTGTCTATTCAAGATACTAGTAAGAGTATCCAGAGAATGTGTTTAATGTTTACTTAGGTTTTGTCAGGATTTATAGAATATATATATATATAATCCTGTTTTAGTCCTAGTTCCTCTGCCTTAGGGGACAGGCGTCGAGGTCGACTTATTTTAAGTAAGAGGGTTTGTGGTGTCCTGGTACTGTATTTTATACGTTACCTATGTAGAGGTCCCCATAGTCAGAGTCCCTAGGACATCGGGGTCCCTCTTTTCTAGTCTTCCCCTTGTCACCTCTCACTTAACCACTAAATGTATAGTAGTTTTATCTGATATTTATACAGTTATAGGTATAAAAAGTGTATATATGGAATTGTCTACCTGTTTGTAGTGTAACAGGACCTGCGGGTCATGTGATCAGGTGGAAAACTCTATGGTTTTGCTTTAGGACCTTAGGAGGTCCCAGTGACGTGTTCACTCACCATTCCTTGTAACGGTGAGTGACAGCTGACACGGACCAATCCAAAACGGCCCTTTCCCTGCCCATACAAGGGAGCGGCGGCCATTAATCGCTCTCTTGTTCCTGCACTGCTGATGAGGACGGATCTGCGCAGCTTTCTTCCGCAGTGACTAGGCCCAAGCCTTGCGGCAACGGCCATTCATACAAATCTGTGAGTTATCTCAATCCCTGTTACCTCAGCAAGATCCCCGGACCTAAACAGACCCCTAAATCCGGACGGATCTCTGCACAAATCCTAATTCTATTAACTCCTTGGATAAGTCAATGGTCCTCAGCATCTGTCAATCACTGCTGTATAGAGACTGTATTACTGAGACTGTTGCTGTTAATTGGATGGACCGTAAGTACCTCAGCAAAGTTTATGCAAGTTCAAGTTCATCTCCATTGTGGGCCTTCATTCATTTAAGCACGCACCTATCGTTCCTGGGAAGGGTGGCGATAGGCCGGAGATTTACCTCAGCATATTAACCCTCACCCTGGTGTCACAAGTCACAGGGGTTAAATTAACCCCTCAAATACCGGAGCAACACCCCCACTGTATTATATCCCCCGAAGGCAGTTACCACAGACACTTGTGACCCTGTATCTATTGACTCATCTAAAGGTACACCTTCTACAATACCTGTTACAAGGGGGCAGGAGGGGACATGAAGTCAGAGTCCTGATTTAGGTCGTTTGGGGTTTGGACCTGGTGATCCTTGACCTCAGGGAAAAGCCGTTTAAATCCCAGGACTGTATTTTCCAATGGCCACGCTTGTTACAATAGGTGCAAAAAGGTCCCTGAGTATCTATTGGCTGGAGGATTATGGTAATTGGGATTGCAGGGAGCAGGGGCAGGGGCAGGTTTCCTAGGCAGGGGTGGTTCATGGTCAGGTGGAGTAGGCCGGTCAGGTGGAGTAGGCCGGTCAGGTGGAGCAGGCCGGTCAGGTGGAGCAGGCCGGTCAGGGGGAGCAGGCCGGTCAGGGGGAGTAGGCCGGTCAGGTGGAGTAGGCCGGTCAGGTGGAGTAGGCCGGTCAGGTGGAGTAGGCCGGTCAGGTGGAGTAGGCCGGTCAGGTGGAGTAGGCCGGTCAGGTGGAGTAGGCCGGTCAGGTGGAGTAGGCCGGTCAGGGGGAGTAGGCCGGTCAGGTGGAGTAGGCCGGTCAGGGGGAGTAGGCCGGTCAGGTGGAGTAGGCCGGTCAGGTGGAGTAGGCCGGTCAGGTAGAGTAGGCCGGTCAGGTGGAGCAGCCTTCGTCAATTGCTCTATGTTCTGCCTAACACTCTGTAGATCCGAGACTGTGGTGACTGGCAAAGTAGGCTGCATTGGGACGGGGACAGGGGACTGCGGTGGTATAGGCCTGGCTGCCACCCCTAGTGGTTCTTGAGCAGGTGTAAGGGCAGCACAAACTTCCTTTAACTCAGTCCCAGACTCAATCACTTGGATAGCCCGCCTTTTAAAAGCGGGGAATGACATGTTTGGGTTTTGGACCGCTAACATTCCCAGTTGGGACTTGTCCCACTTATTATGGACTCCATCAATAAATCTGTCCATTAACACTTCGTTGCCCTGCTCGGGAGTTCTACCATTTAGTTTTTGGACAGTCTCTAGGGCTACAGCATACCCTTTCAAGGTCTCACCTGACTTCTGTCGCCTCTCATACAACCGGAGACATACCTCTGATGGAGAATGTGACTCAAATCCCGGGTACAGTCCTTCAGATCTGCTCCACCGTCGTCTTCCCAGATGGTGGCCAGGTGCGGACTACCTCTAGTCGGGGCGCTTGTACCTGGTTGATCTGTGGTGCTGGGGCAGAGGTGCTGTTTGTGATGGCAAAAGTTGTGGTGCGGGTGTGATGAGGGCAGATGTTATTACCCTAGGGGCAGATGGCATTAACCCCTTGTGTTTGTGATGCCAGGCCGTGGTTTAACCTCTGCACCACCCGAAGGTATGCCGCTGGATACCGGGCTAGGCGCGGGGGCAAATAATGACTCCTATACCAAGTTACGGAACAATGGCAGCTTTACACAGGTAGACAGGTGTAATAGTCTTGACAACTCAGTTAGGTCCAAGAAGGTGACCAGTGCCTTCAGAGACTCTAGGGCTTTCTGGGACTTATAGTGGATTTGGACAATTTGCTGCAGGCCCACGCTGACTGTATACAGACTGATCTTGACTGACTTCATCCCGTATGTAGCTTACCAGGTTTTGATGTTCACCTGTGGGGCACTGGATTAGTAGAAGCGTGGATGTGTGGTCGGCCTTGGGACTCCTCAGGACACCAGACATTCTCTCAGGACACCAGACTCTCTCTCAGGACACCAGACACTCTCTCAGGACACCAGACTCTCTCTCAGGACACCAGACTCTCTCTCAGGACACCAGACCCTCTCTCAGGACACCAGACTCTGTCTCAGGACACCAGACTCTCTCTCAGGACACCAGACTCTCTCAGGACACCAGACCCTCTCTCAGGACACCAGACACTCTCTCAGGACATCAGACCCTCTCTCAGGACACCAGACTCTGTCTCAGGACACCAGACTCTCTCTCAGGACACCAGACTCTCTCAGGACACCAGATCCTCTCTCAGGACACCAGACTCTCTCTCAGGACACCAGACATTCTCTCAGGACACCAGACACTCTCTCAGGACACCAGACACTCTCTCAGGACACCAGACCCTCTCTCAGGACACCAGACTCTCTCTCAGGACACCAGACTCTCTCTCAGGACACCAGACTCTCTCTCAGGACACCAGACTCTCTCTCAGGACACCAGACTCTCTCTCAGGACACCAGACCCTCTCTCAGGACACCAGACTCTCTCTCAGGACACCAGACATTCTCTCAGGACACCAGACACTCTCTCAGGACACCAGACACTCTCTCAGGACACCAGACACTCTCTCAGGACACCAGACCCTCTCTCAGGACACCAGACTCTCTCTCAGGACACCAGACTCTCTCTCAGGACACCAGACACTCTGTCAGGACACCAGACCCTCTCTCAGGACACCAGACTCTCTCTCAGGACACCAGACACTCTCTCAGGACACCAGACCCTCTCTCAGGACACCAGACTCTCTCTCAGGACACCAGACACTCTCTCAGGACACCAGACTCTCTCTCAGGACACCAGACACTCTCTCAGGACACCAGACCCTCTCTCAGGACACCAGACTCTCTCTCAGGACACCAGACACTCTCTCAGGACACCAGACTCTCTCTCAGGACACCAGACCCTCTCTCAGGACACCAGACCCTCTCTCAGGACACCAGACCCTCTCTCTGGACACCAGACCCTCTCTCAGGACACCAGACTCTCTCTCAGGACACCAGACACTCTCTCAGGACACCAGACACTCTCTCAGGACACCAGACTCTCTCTCAGGACACCAGACACTCTCTCAGGACACCAGACTCTCTCTCAGGACACCAGACCCTCTCTCAGGACAGCAGACCCTCTCTCAGGACACCAGACTCTCTCTCAGGACACCAGACCCTCTCTCAGGACACCAGACCCTCTCTCAGGACACCAGACCCTCTCTCAGGACAGCAGACCCTCTCTCAGGACACCAGACTCTCTCTCAGGACACCAGACACTCTCTCAGGACTTGACTTCACTGACCTCAGTACTCAAGAGAAGAGAGTGAACTCCCAGCTCCTCCCAGGGTTTATATGGGGGAGACTCTGGAGGGGTCCCATAGGTCACCCTATAAGTCACGTGATCACTGCTACCTTCCTTGGTTACAACACATGGCAACAGTATTTAAAGGCACATAACAGTATAAAGACATTATAATAGATAGCACAAGGTATAATTAACCATTTACATTACAGAGATTAAAGAGGGACTCAGGGGTCACCGCAATAGAGTCCGCCTGACAGGACAGCAAGGGTACAGGGGTGCAACTCCTGTACTGAGCCACCACATTTTGTTTTTCTATCTTTCAAAAAATGGAAAAGATACTGATCAAAAAAGTAAAAAAATGCTAGAAAAAAAAAGAGGAAAAAAAGAACATGAGTCTCGGAATCTGGTGACGCAACTGATTTATTTTGGTGTTTAATATACACAGAACGATGTGTAAATGCAAATATAGGGGGTGTCTATGTATAGCTGGGATAGGACTCTGTTGGGGGAACTACAACTCCCAGCATGCCATGACTTTAGGGCCTTCTGGGAATTGTAGTTTGTATTACAGCTTAGGAGCTATTGAAGGGGTTGTCTGACAATGAGACAATGCAGCCGTATCTAGGATCTGAAGTGGCTGTGACGGTGCCGCGAAGGTACAGTATACGGATAACATGGCACATGGGGATTTACTATGGTTTCCTATCACTTATACATTATAAAAGGTTATTTGAGAAATGAAATGTCCCCCCAGAAGTACCGGACATTGTCCCAGAACCCCCAATATTCCATACAAGTCATCAAAGAGGTGAGGACCCTCCATAGAGCCCAATGTATGTGAGTTATTATTCTTCTATTATTATTGGTGCCGACTGCACCCGTCCATGTACGCAATCCACTCGTCCAGGAAAACAATGTATATACCCTCGTGCATATATGATATACCGTATTTTTCGCCCTATAGGACGCACCCGCGTATAAGACGCACCCAATTTATAGGTGCAAAATCTAAAAAAATAAAGATTTTGAACCCAATAGTGGTCTTCAACCTGCGGACCTCCAGATGTTGCAAAACTACAACTCCCAGCATACCCGGACAGCCAACGGCTGTCCGGCCATGCTGGGAGTTGTAGTTTTGCAACATCTGGAGGTCCGCAGATTGAAGACCACCGCATAGAAGGTAATACTCACGTGTCCCCGCCGCTCCGGACCCGACACCGCTGCCCTGGATGTCGCTCCATCGCTGTCGCCGTGTCCCCGTTGCTCCGGAATGTCTCTGCTGCCGGCCGGGTATCCTCGCTCTCCGTCGCCGTCATCACGCACGCCGACGCGCGTACGCGACGACGTGATGACGAGGAAGGAGAGCGCCGCCATACAGGGGATCCCTGGACGGAGAAGACACCGAGGAGGCAGGTAAGGTCCTTCCCGGTGTCCTGTAAGCACTAACCCGGCTATTCAGTTGTGCTGTTTTGGACCGCCGCGGTGAAATCGCTGAACAGCCGGGTTAGTGTCACTTTCCCTTCAGACGCGGCGGTCAGCTTTGATCGCCGCGTCTGAAGGGTTAATACAGGGCATCACCCCGATCGGTGATGTCCTGTATTAGCCGCGGGTCGCGGCCGTTGATGGCAGCAGGGACCGCCGCGATATGTGTGTGTTCTCCGTATAAGACCAGTTTTGGGGAAGAAAAAGTGCGTCTTATACGGCGAAAAATACGGTAGATGCCCTTAAATGATAATTAATCATCAACTAACACTATCGAAATCATTAATTAGGCCTAGATAGTAAAAAATTAATCTTTTTTAGAACATAATTACATGGTTCCCTGATGAACCCTAGTTATTTGCTAAGGGAGAAACGCGTTGGAAAGGGAGCACGAGATGCCATATAAATCTATTTCATTTATGTTTTATTTCTAATGGAATATTGATACCATCCTAACCTGTCCACACTTGTGACTAGTGAGGGGAAGGGTTTAGACTAGGTAGGGCTCTTTAAGGAGTAGGGGCTCACCTGTACCCTTTAACCCTTCCCTACCTGATTTGTGAGACACATTAAGAGACACAATGCTGTACTGTCAGTGAAATCTATTTATGTCTTTATGTGTTTATGTAATCATGTTCTATCTTTTACTTTCTAGGCCTAATTAATGATTTCGATAGTGTTAGCGTCCATGTACGCGGCAGAAATCTACAATGACCTGTTCTCTGCAGCAGTGAAGGGGTTACAAGAAGTCGGGGCAGGTTAATGATTCATCTCTCATAGTCATTTAGTCTTGCAAATATTTTCTGTTGGGTAAGAGTGGAAAACCCCATGGAATCCCAACTATGAGAATGTGTAGTATTTCGTCATTTGTTCTATGGTCCATCAGTTCACAGCCACCGGCACAGGAGCGTTCCTCATCTGCTCTTCCTGTCATCTACTCCTCACATACATCGGGTTAAATAAGTATTAATGACGGGGGTGAGAAAAAGCAAAGAGCCGTCTCCAGACCCCCACAACCTAATTGTTGTAAATATAACAATGGCGTTGGTTACAGAAGCGTTTCTAAGCTTCCGAATTAGAGATGAGCGAACTTACAGTAAATTCGATTCGTCACAAACTTCTCGGCTCAGCAGTTGATGACTTTTCCTGCATAAATGAGTTCAGCTTTCAGGTGCTCAGGTGGCTGGAGACTCTTTCCTAGGACTGTATCCCCCTTTTCCAGCCCACGGGAACACCTGAAAGCTGAACTAATTTATGCAGGATAAGTCATCAACTGCCGAGCCGAGAAGTTCGTGACAAATCGAATTTACTGTAAGTTCGCTCATCTCTATTCTGAATGTTCCATTGAGCTCTGTTGGGGCCATAATATAGAAGTGGAAAGACAATCAGGAGTGAGAAGAAAAACCAGAAGAGATGTCCAAGAGCCAAGAACCACTTGTAGTGAGAAGACCGGGTGTGGTGTCCCAGTACCGTATTGCATACCGTACCTTGTATGGTGGTCCCCAAAGTCAGAGTTACTACGTTCAGGTTGGGTCCCCCAGGTGGGACAGCCCCTAGTCGCCTTTTTATTTTCTAATTTTGCAATGTTTAAATGTATATTTAATATAATGTATATTAGTATTCTTACCATGGTAGAATCGCAGGACCTTCGGTCATGTGACTATGTTAATTCCTCTATAGTATGTTGGAGGACCTTTGGAGGTCCTTGGGTCACATGATTTCCCATAACTCTTTGTAGAGATAATTGACAGAAGAATTGGACCAATCAGCTTTAGTCCAGCCCCTGCCCATATAAGGGAGCTGCAGCCAATAATCGCTCTCTAGGGTTCCGGACTATCAGAGAGGACGGATCCGTGAAACTTTCAAAGACAACCCTAGGCCTGAAGCTTGCTGGTCTCAACGTGAACTCGAAACGTGAGTCTTAAACTGAATCCCCGCTAAAGCTAGCGTGACTGCTGGACCTCAACTAAATCCCCTAAATCCAGCGGAACAGCGCAAATCAGTCTACGGACTCTAAAACGCTTAAGGTCCCAACCACTGTCAATCTCTAAGATACTTTGCTTGTATAGAGACTGTTCCGGTTATAAAGCTTCCATAAAATCTTCAGTAAAAGTTCTGACTGTTTTCAGCAAACTCTCCGGTTGTGGACATTCAATTATTTCATACCTCCCTATCGCTCTTTGGTAGGGTGGCGGTAGGACAAGCATTGCAGAGTAGCCCTCACCCTGGCGTCACAAGTAGAAAGGGTTAAACAGACCCCATTGAAGTATCACACACCTACACCCCATATACCCTAAACCCCCAAGCTACCACACTGGAATTAGCAGGTACAGTGGTCCCTCAACATACGATGGTGATCAGTTCCAAATGGACCATCGTTTGTTGAAACCATCGCATGTTGAGGGATCCGTGCAATGTAAAGTATAGGACAGTGGTCTACAACCTGCGGACCTCCAGATGTTGCAAAACTACAACTCCCAGCATGCCCGGACAGCCAACGGCTGGGAGTTGTAGTTTTACAACATCTTGAGGTCCGCAGGTTGAAAACCACTGGTATTGGAAGTTATACTCACGTGTACCCGCCGCTCCGGACCGGACCGTCACCGCTCGTCAATGCTTCCCTGGATGTCGCCCTCCATCGCTTTCGCCATGTCCCCGGGGTGTCCCCGATGCTCCGGGAAGGTCTCTGCTGCCTGGGAACGTCGCTCTCCGTCTCCGCCATCACATTGCTACGCACGCAGCTCCTATTGGATGATGAGACTGCGTGCGCGGCGACGTGATAACGACGATGGAGAGCGCCGGTGATGCAGGGGATCCCGAGGAGTACGCTACGGCTATCCGGTGGCAGATGAAGCAGTCTGCGCTGCCGGATAGCCGTTTATGCGATGGCCCTGTGGTGTCCCGGTACCGTATTACATACCTTACCTAGTGTAGAGGTCCCCAAAGTCAGAGTAACTATGCTCAGGTAGGATCCCTCAGGTGGGACAGCTCCTCGTCGCCTTCTCTCAAGTCTAATTGTCTAATGTTAATATACGTCTATATTTAATAATAGTATATATTTCATACAATGTATAGCACTTACCTTGTTTAGCGTCGCAGGACCTTCGGTCATGTGACCATGTTAATATCCTCTATGGTATGTTGGAGGACCTTAGGAGGTCCTTGGGTCATATGTTGCCCTCAAATCTTTGTAATGGTGATTGACACATGTATGGACCAATTAGCTCTAGTCCAGCCCCTGCCCATATAAGGGAGCTGTAGCCAATTATCGCTCTCTTGGGTTGCTGCTCTCGTGGATGCCGGACTAGAAGGACGGATCTGCGCAACTTTCAAAGACACGCTAGGCCTGAAAAACCTACCTGCCTCAGCAGAACTAAAACCGTGAGTTCTAAACTCCCCCCGCTAAAGCTAGCGTGACTACTGGACCGCAACCAAATCCCCTAAATCCAGTGGAACAGCGCATAATACTTGACGACTCTAAATTGCTAAAGTCCCAACCTTTGTCAATCTCCAAAGAAAGCAGTTGTATGCATAGAGACTGTTCCGTTTATGAAGCTTGCAGAAAATCTTCAGTAAAAGTAAAAATCTGTTTCAGAAAACTCTCCGGTTGTGGACATTTTATTATTATCTACCTCCCTATTGCTCTTGGGAAGGGTGGCGGTAGGACAAGCGTTCCTGAGGAGCGCTCACCCTGGTGTCACGAATAGCAAGGGATAAAGGACATCTGCAGCGTGATTAACACTTATCCCCTATCCACAGGATAGAGGATAAGTGTTTGATCGCGGGGGGTCCGACTGCTGGGACACCCTGTGATCTCCTGTACGGGGCCGTGGCTGTTCCGTGCAGGGGGCGTGCCAGCCGCAGCATGACGTTGCGGCCGGCACGCCTCCTCCATACATCTCTATGGGAGAGGCGGGGAGGTAGCGTTCGTGCCTCCCCCAATAGAACTGTATTGGGACAGGGAGGAGACGGGGCGTCACCGTCGACCTCTAGGTCAACGCTACACGCCTTAGCGCTCACTATGAGCGCTAATGGCGGCGCCCCATTAGGGAGATAGCGGGGGGGTCCCAGCGGTCGGACCCCCCACGATCAAACACTTATCCCCTATCTTGCAGATAGGGGATAAGTATATATTGCGCTGCAGTTGTCCTTTAACAAGCGCCCTTTAACTACCGCACACTCCCCATTCCCTACACCCCCCAGGCTATCACAGCCCCGACATAAAAAAGCATTGTATGTTGATGCTGCCTCGGAGAGGCCATCGTATCTTGAAATGATCGTATGTCGGGGCCATCGTAGGTAGGTTGGGGGGGGGGTGGTCACTGTACTCTTGTCTCCAAGAAAATAGTAAGTGATGCACTCCGCCGCCATGGTCTGTACGCACGCACACCACACAAGACTGGAAAAGCCGGTGAAATCCTAGAAGAATATAGTGTCGTCAGAAGAGAATGGATTGGAACTGTTTGGTCCCAGAATCCACACAATCATTGGAGGAGAAATGGCCTCACACATCACCCTAAAAACACCAACAATGAAGTGTGGAGGTGAGAACATGACGGTAGGGGACGCTTTTCAGCAAATAGTACCGGCAATCTTCATATAATTGAAGGAAGGGTGAATGGGGAAATTTACCGAGGCATTGTGACAAAAGTCTTTGGCCATTCACCAGGATGATGAAGATAAAACGAGGGCGGACATTTATTACGGACAGTGGGGGAGATTTATCAAAACCTGTGTGGAGGAAATGTTGCCCAGTTGCCCATAGCAACCAATCAGATCGCTTCTTTCATTTTTCAGAGGCCTTTTCAAAAATGAAAGTAGTGATCTGATTGGTTGATATGGGCAACTCAGCAACTTTTCCTCTGCATGGGTTTTGATAAATCTCCCTTAACGACGCATGACGTAAATGTGCGTCCTGGTGAGATGGTACTTACATTTATGGCATATACATGCCCGCTAGCATTGGAGCGATGCTCGGGTCATGAGCAGCACGTCCTGGCTGCTGATAGCAGCCAGGGACCCGCCGGTAATGGCCGACATACGCGATTGCGCGAAGGTCCGCCATTAACCCCTCAGATGCCGTGATCAATACAGATCACGGCATCTGCGGCAGTGCGATCACTAAAATGGATGATCGGATCGCCCACAGCGCTGCTGCGGCAATCCAATCATCCAAAATGGCAGAGGGAGGTCCCCTTACCTGCCTCCGCTGCCTTCCATGGGTCTTCTGCTTTGGTCTGAGATCGACCAGACAATACAAGAAGATGACCGATAACACTGATCAGTGCTATGCCCTATACATAGCACTGAACAGTATTAACAATCGAATGATTGCTATAAATAGTTCCCTATGGGGACTATTAGAGTGTAAAAATAAAAAAAGTAAAAAATAAAAGTAAAAAAATTTGAAAAACGCCCTCCCCCAATAAAAATGTAAATTGTCTGTTTTTCCCCATTATACCCCATTATATAAAGTGCAAAAAACCACAACATTTTATATACAAAATTGTATCACCACGTGCGTAAATATCCGAACTATTAAAATATAATGTTAATTATCCTGTACGGTGAACGGCGTGAACATAAAAAAAAAAGTCCAGAATTTTATAACATTTTATTCCAAATAAAATTGATAAAAAATGTATTAAAAGTTTTATATATGCACATGCGGTATCAAAAAAATACAGATCACAGCGCATAAAATGAGCCCTCATACCGCCGCTTATACGGAAAAAGGAAAAAGTTATAGGTCAGCAAAATAGAGGGATTTTAAATGCACTTCTTTGGTTAAAAAGTAAGCGATTTTTTTAAAGCGGTATAATAGAAAAGTACGTAATCGTGGGTGTCATTTTAATCATATTGACCCACAGAATAAAGAAAACACGTCTTTTGTACTGTAAATTGTACAGCATGAAAACGAAACCTTCCAAAATTAGCAAAATTGCGGTTTTCTTATCAATTTCCCCACACAAATAGTATTTTTTTTTGGTTGCGCCATACATTTTATGGTAAAATGAGTGATGTCATTACAACGGACAACTGGTCGCGCAAAAACCAAGCCCTCATACTAGTCTGTGGATTAAAATATAAAAGAGTTATGATTTTTAGAAGGCGAGGAGGAAAAAACGAAAACGTAGAAATAAAATTGTCTGAGTCTTTAACCCCTTAATGACCACAGACATGGTGTACAGATCACGGCATCTGCGGCAATTTGCATGATAAAATAGATGATCGGATTGCCCGCAGCACTGCCGCGGTGATCCGATCATCTGTAATGGTGGATGGAGGTCCCCTCACCTGGCTCCATCCGTCTCCCAGTGTCTCCTGCTATGGTCTCAGATCGAGAAGACCAGAGCAGGAGATAGCCGATAATACTGATCAGTGCTATGTCCTATACATAGCACTGATCAGTATTAGCAATCACATGATTGCTATAGATAGCACATAAAAGGACATAAAAAGTGTAAAAAAAAAGTTTAAAATGTAAAAATAAAAAGTAAAAAAAATTAAAATCCCCTCCCCCAATAAAAAAAAAATTGTCCGTTTTTCCCATTTTACCCCCAAAAAAGCGAAATTTTTTAAATAAACATATTTGGTATCGTCGCATGCGTAAATGTCCGAACTATCAAAATATAATGTTAATGATCCCGTACGGTGAAAGTCGTAAACGTAAACATTTTTAAAAAGTCCAAAAATGATGCTTTTTGGTCACATTTTATAAAAAAAATCATTAAAAATGAAATACAAGTTTTATATATGCAAATGTGAAATCGATAAAAAGTTCAGATGACAGCACAAAAAATGAGCCCTCATACCGCCCTATATACGGAAAAATGAAAAAGTTATAGGTGGTCAAAAGAGGGCGATTTTAGATTACTGATTTTGTGCAAAAAGTTTTAGATGTGAAAACAAAATCCTCCAAAATGTGCACAATTGTGGTTTTCATTTAAATTTCCTCCCTAAAAAATATTTTATTGGGTTCTCCGTACATTTTATGGTAAAATCAGAGGTTTCATTACAAAGTACAATTGGTCACGCAAAAAACAAGCCCTTATATGGGTCACTAGATGGAAATATGAAAAAGTTACGGATTTTAGAAGGCGAGGAGGAAAAAACGAAAATGCTAAAATAAAATTGGCCTAGTCCTTAAGGTGAAAATGGGCTTGGTCCTTAAGGGGTTAATGATCCCAAACACAAAGGAAACTCTCA
This sequence comes from Hyla sarda, assembly GCF_029499605.1. Classification (NCBI taxonomy): domain Eukaryota; kingdom Metazoa; phylum Chordata; class Amphibia; order Anura; family Hylidae; genus Hyla; species Hyla sarda. The sequence continues at coordinate 319,971 of NW_026607614.1, forward strand.
AATGGTTTCACAGAAAGAAATTAAAGCTGCTAGAATGGCCCTGATGACAGCTGGCTCATATCTCATTGAGAATCTATGGAAAGAACTGGAGATCATGATCCATAGAATAGGCCCGCAGACCCTTCAGGATCTGAAGACTAACTGTAAGGAAGAATGGGCAGAATCTCCCCAGAAAAATGCAGGACACTAGTTTATCCATGCAAGAGATGTCTTGCAGCCGTCATTACCAACAAATGCCTCATTATTATACACATCTTATTTAGTTTGGTGTTTTTGTATCTATGGATTACTTAGGTTGTTACCAACATCTGGGGAAAATGTGATGCCAATAGCAGCTGCAAATATATTTAGTAAGGAAAATAGAGATGTGTTTAATACGTTCACCCGCTGTAAATGCTGGAGCTAAGGGGAACAATGTCCGGTCAGGTGTATGGATACAATGTATGGTCAGGTGTATAGATACAATGTATGGTCAGGTGTATGGATACAATGTATGGTCAGGTGTCTGAATATAATGTATGGTCAGGTGCATGTATACAGTGTATGGTCAGGTGTATGAATACAATGTATGGTCAGGTGTATGGATACAATGTATGGTCAGGTGTATAGATACAATGTATGGTCAGGTGTATGGATACAATGTATGGTCAGGTGTATGAATACAATGTATGGTCAGGTGTATGGATACAATGTATGGTCAGGTGTATGGATACAATGTATGGTCAGATGTATGGATACAATGTATGGTCAGGTGTATGAATACAATGTATGGTCAGATGTATGGAAACAATGTATGGTCAGGTGTATGGATACAATGTATGGTCAGGTGTATGGATACAATGTATGGTCAGGTGTATGGATACAATGTATGGTCAGGTGTATGGATACAATGTATGGTCAGGTGTACGGGTACAATGTATGGTCAGGTGTATGGATACAATGTGTGGTCAGGTGTATGGATACAATGTATGGTCAGGTGTATGGATACAATGTATGGTCAGGTGTATGTATACAATGTATGGTCAGGTGTATGAATACAATGTATGGTCGGGTGTATGGATACAATGTATGGTCAGATGTATGGATACAATGTATGGTCAGGTGTATGAATACAATGTATGGTCGGGTGTATGGATACAATGTATGGTCAGGTGTATGGATACAATGTATGGTCAGGTGTATGGATACAATGTATAGTCAGGTGTATGGATACAATGTATGGTCAGGTGTATGGATACAATGCATGGTCAGGTGTATGGATACAATGTATGGTCAGGTGTATGAATACAATGTATGGTCAGGTGTATGGATACAATGTATGGTCAGATGTATGGATACAATGTATGGTCAGGTGTATGGATACAATGAATGGTCAGGTGTATGGATACAATGTATGGTCAGGTGTATGGATACAATGTATGGTCAGGTGTATGGATATAATGTATGGTCAGGTGTATGGATATAATGTATGGTCAGGTGTATGGATATAATGTATGGTCAGGTGTATGGATATAATGTATGGTCAGGTGTATGGATACAATGTATGTCAGGTGTATGGATATAATGTATGGTCAGGTGTATGGATACAATGTCTGGTGAGTTGTGTAACAGGGTGTTGGGGGTGTCCACCTGTGTCTCTGGGGTCCCTCACCCTTGTTCCCTCTCTGCCCTCGTCAGGCTGATCCTGGACCTCCGCTTCTTGGGAAAACATTGGGTAAAATTTTATTGCAAAGTTCTCTATTATTTTCTATCATTCCCTGAGCTACTCACTCAATTTCCCAGTATCTGGGACTTTAATTTAATCAAATAAATGATATGAGTCCATTACTTATGAGTACATCTCCAACTATTGAAGCTGGCTAAAAAATATTTGACCTAAATCTAAGACATTCTTACCATTATCCCTTTGTCCGCAGGTTGATATGTTTGTGAAGCTAGTGACGGATGAGTTTCAAAGGGTTACTGATCACTATGGTGACAATCTATCTAAAGGACAGAGACTAGCTTTAAAACAACTTAGACAGATGAAAGATGTAACATTTAAACCTTCGGACAAGGGGGGTAATGTGGTGGCATGGCCATGTAGAATGTATGAGGCAGAGGCACAGAAGCATTTGAGTGATGAAACCACATATCGTAAACTACCACATAACCCCACAGTGATATTTGGTGGGGAGCTGGAGAGTATCCTGGTGAGAGCACACGATGAGGGAATTATTACTAAACAAGTTTTGGAGGGTTTACGAGTACAATATCCACGTATAGCTACCCTATACTTCTTACCCAAGGTGCACAAAAATTTGGAGTGCCCACCTGGCCGTCCTATTGTGTCGGGGGTGGGCAATCTTTGTGGACCTGTGTGTCTGTTTATTGAGCATTATCTTAAACCATGTGTGGTGACTCTGCCATTGCACGTTCCAGATTCTACAGACATCCTGGTGGCCCTAGAGGGAATGAAATTAGAAAAGGATATGACCTTAGTAACCGGAGATGTTGAATCTCTTTACACATCTATGCAGATTTTTTCTGGAAAGTAGTAATCTCAACCGTACGATGGTGGAATTAGTCTTGGAGTTACTGGAGTTTGTCCTTGCGCATAACTATTTTTTGTTCCGGTACAAATTCTACTTACAAATAAGGGGCGTGGCTATGGGGGTGGCTTTTACCCCCTCATATGCCAACCTCCTTATGGGCTATTGGGAAAGAGCAGCCATCCATGGGGATGACCAGGAGACAGAGGGAACAGTCATCTTATGGAGGCGATTCATCGATGACATCCTATGTATTTGGCAGGGCACCGATGAATCCCTCCAATCGTTCTTTGAAACACTGCAACAGAATGATATGAATATCAGACTGACCACCAAATTCAGTGACAGAGATATCGATTTCCTTGATTTAAAAATCATGGTGGACGATGAGGGTAGGATCAGTACTGATATTCATAGAAAAGATACAGCCGTAAACTCCTATTTGAAAGCAGAATCCTCTCATCCCCCTCATGTAATTAAAGCAATCCCGAAAGGACAGTTTATACGAGCTAGGAGGGTGTGCTCGAGCCAGGATATTTTAGAGAGACGTGCTAAGGATAATGAACAGCGATTTTTAGGAAGAGGCTATAATGAGAATGCATTGAGACAGGCCAGGAATGAAGTGAGTACAGTTGACCGACAGACATTATTGGTTAATAAGAAAAAAGATCAAAAGGATAATGAGGTAGTGAGATTTATATCGAGGTACAACAAACATTGGGGTACAATGAAAGATATTTTTAAGAAATACTGGCCTATATTATTGACAGATAAGAAAATGGGTGAATTCCTACCGGAGACTCCATCTATGACACCGAAGAGATCACCCAATTTACGGGACCTGTTGGTAACCAGCCACTACATTCCTCCGAGTAACCCTGGTTTCTTTAACAATAGGGGACCGAAATGGGGGAATGTGTGTTGTGGTAATTGTGCTGCCTGTACCTCAATGGAACGGTCTAACGAATTTGAGGGAACTGATGGTCATAAATTTTAAATTGTTCATTTTTTCTTTTTTTTAATTCAAAAATTGTTTTATTTTGAAGTATTTCAGAGATCAACATAAAATCTACAATGACAATGTATACAAGCATAGAAGCGTTAATACAAAATAAACACTAGGGAACAACAGTGGGCGGAGCCTATCTAATAGGAACTCCACATAGAGTGATGAAACACTCTGAACATTAGAACGAGAGAGGAATGTAGCCCTAGGGAACATGGGCTATGGCACAGGTATCCAGAGAAAGTACAATAAGCAGGTAACAATCTTTCAAGTAACCTCGTCACTAAACCTGAGAGGACAGTGAGGACTAGATAGCCAAACTCCCCATTGTTTTCGGTACTTGGGGATGGTGTTGTGTGCAAATGCGAACGCTCTCTCGTAGGCACAGGTGAGATTGACCAAATTAATAACCTCACACAGGTGGGGTACTTGGTTTGACTTCCACTGTCTAGTGAGTAGTAGTTTAGTGGACATGAAAAGTTGAGCAAGGGGCATCCTCACATCAGGGGAAAACGTATCTAGGTCAATCAGTAAGAGAGCCGTTTCAGGTTTCAGGGGGTGTTTGATCTGTGTCAGTCTATGGGCCAGCAGCTCTATCCCCTTCCATAAGTGTGCAATTTTAGGACAGCTCCACAATAAGTGGATAAGACTCCCTACCTCTCCACAATCTCTCCAACACAGATTAGAACAAGTCGGGTTCATCAAGTGTATTCTGGAGGGGGTAAAGTACCATCTGTAAATGGTCTTAGCGACCGCCTCTTGGTGGTTAGTGGCTCTAAATAGGGTACGCATGTAGTTGAAGGTGCTTGTCCATTGGTCAATGGTAAATTCCCGGCCAATGTCTTTTTCCCATTTTTCCATATAGTGTTGTTCAGTTATGTTCTTTTTTTCATGTAACAGGTTGTAAAAAAAGGTGATACTTCTGTCTGCATGTGAGTCGCTGTTCAAGTATCTACGACAGCTAGTAGGCATTTTGTGTTCAGTTGCAAAACTATCTGTCACTAAGCTCCTAATTTGTAGAGATTTGTAGAATTCTTTGTGCGGCAGATGGTACGTGTCTCTTAAATAAGAAAAATTGACGTCGCCCACAGGACTGAGTAGGTCTTTGGCTGAATAAATGCCATGTGTTCCCCACAGTGTAAGGTCTAAGTCAGGGATGAGGAATTCTATATAGTCTAGGGGCAGGTCAGAGAGTGAACACGTGGAGTCCAGGGAGAATGTCTTGAGGGCATATTTCCACGCTCTGTCAGTAGACGTAAGTGCTGTGATATGCGATTTAGGTGGACTGAGGTTTCTTGTAAGTAGCAGTATGCGGGATTTTAGAGAACAGGGATAGGAATAGGTAGTCTCCATGTCAATTCACAATTTGTCTGGGTGAAGGGACCACCAGTGTTGTGCTTGGTCAAGTAAGCTTGCAATATAGTAGTCTTCCATTTGGGGGAGACCAAGGCCTCCGCCCAATCTGTGTGCAGTCATTATATGTTTAGGTACTCTGGGTTTTCTAGAGGCCCACACATATTGGGACACTTGTCTCTGCAGGGAGCGAAAGTATGACTGTGGGATAGTTATGGGGATGGTGCGAAAAAGATACAGTATCTTCGGGAGAAGCATCATCTTAAATGCAGCTATACGCCCGAACCAAGATGGAATGATTTTAGAGTATGCTGTCATGGAAGTGGAAAGTAAGCTAAACATAGGTAAGAAGTTGGACTTGAATAGATGGGAAGTGGGGTTGGTAAGTTGTATACCTAGATAGGAGACATCGTGATCCTGCCAGTCTAAAGGGAATCTGGATTGGAGGGAAAGGAGCACATTGTTAGGTAGGTGGAAGGGTAGGAGCTGGGATTTAGAGGTATTCAATTTGTAGTAGGAGATATAACTTAATTTGGCTATCACATCAAACAGGTTGGGTAGGGACGTTTCTACTTCAGTCAGGGACAGCAGGACATCGTCAGCAAATAATGCTAATTTGTGTTCGTGGGAGCCTACTTGGATGCCTTTAATGCCTGGGTGCATTCGGATAGCTTGAGCTAAGGGTTCTATGGAGAGATTAAAAAGAAGGGGGGAGGAAGGGCAGCCCTGTCTCGTACCGTTCGACAGGGTGAACTGGTCAGATAATACACCATTGGTAAAGACACGAGCAGCAGGGTTGGAGTAAAGAGCCCTGATCGCTCCAATAATAGGTCCAGAGAAGCCAAATGCTTCAAGGGCTGAGAACGCGTACTGCCAATTCACCCTGTCAAAGGCTTTTTCTGCGTCTAAAGTAAGGAATGCTGTGGGGAGTTTAAGGTGTTCCAAGTGTTGTAGCAAGGAGATTACCTTCATGGTATTATCAGGGGCCTGTCTTCCGTAGGTAAACCCCACCTGATCTTTATGAAGTAGTTGGGGCATAAAAGGGCCGAGGCGAGTGGAGAGTATTTTGGCATATATTTTAACGTCGCTATTTAGTAATGATATGGGGCGAAAGTGGGCCGTATTGTTAGTCGATTTCCCAGGTTTGGGAATAGTGGTGATCAATGCCGATAACATTTCTTGTGGGAAGCTACCTGACTCCATGGCCCCCCCGAACACCCTCAGTAAGTGAGGCACTAATATAGTGTTAAATTTAGAGTAATATTCATTAGGCAGACCATCTGGGCCTGGCGCTTTGTTGTTCGGGAGCGAAGAAATCGCATCTAGGATCTCCTGAGACGTGATCGGTCGGTTCAAGGAGTCTAGGGCTGTGTCTGAGAGTTTTGGTAGGTTTAAAGAGGTAAGGAAAGTAGAGATTTGAGGAGCTATAGGTTGGGGAACAGCGGGGTCCCTATTGAGGTTGTACAGGGCATCATAATAGTCCCGAAAGGCATTTGCAATAGCTCTAGGTGCCAATTCCGTTTTACCAGTAAACGGGTGGACCATATGTGGGATCTTTTGTTTAATGTAGGCCGGTTTCAATTTTTTCGCCAGTAAGGCACTAGTTTTGTTATCTTGAGAGTAATATTTTAATCTATTTTTTTTACAGCGCTTCTCACACTGATAAAGCAGCAGCCTGCGCAGTTGTACCCTTTCTCTCATTAGTTCTGAGGCCATCTCCGGTGAGGGTTTGCATTTTTGGATGGCTTCCAACATGGCGATTCGTGCTAGTGCTTCATCAGTGTGCAGAGTACGCTGTTTTTTAAGATACGCCCCTAATTGTATGAATTTACCTCTTATGACCGCTTTGTGGGCAAGCCAAACTATGGGGGCCGTCACTTCTGGTGTGCAGTTTTGTTGGAAGTAATCAGATAGAGTGTTGGCGAGGGTTTGCGAGTGGTCAGAGTGGGCAATAATGTGTGTGTTTGCTCGCCATACAAAATCGCTGTGTGTCGGCATTTTGTCTGAAATAGTCATGAGAACAGGAGCGTGGTCGCTCCAAGTGATTTCCCCAATAGCTGTGGATTCAATTCTATCTATAAGCGATCTGCTGGTAAGTATCATGTCGATTCTGGAATATGTGTGGTATCTGGGGGAAAAGTAGGAGTAGTCGCGTTCCGAAGCGTGGTGCAGTCTCCACATATCGAAGAGATCAAGGTCTCTCAGAGTATCCGTCAGTGAGGGCCTTCGTCTGATTGTTGGATGAGAGGTGTCAAGGTTGTGGTCAGAGATTGTGTTAAAATCGCCACATATCAGTAAGTTCCCCTGTTTGTGTTTGTTGATCACTTTCCATACTTTCCTAAAAAACCTAAGCTGGTGGGAGTTGGGAGCATATAAGTTAGCAATCGTATAAGCAGTCCCATCAATGGAGCAGAGTAATATTAGGTATCTACTATTGGGGTCAACAATCTGTTCTGTGATGTGGAAATCTACATTGTCCCTTACTGCAATCAGGACGCCCCTCTTTTTGGACCGATATGTGGAGTAGAGTACATGTGGGAAACATCTATGGCGAATGGATGGGGTGTTAGTAGCTGAGAGGTGGGTCTCCTGTATACAGGCCACCGTCGCATGTCTGCGTTCTAGTTCCCTCCATAGGAGTTGCCTTTTAAATGGACTATTCAGGCCATTAACGTTGAGCGAAATAATGTTGATGCCCATATTGGAGCACCGGGCAGTGGAGGGGTCAGAGAGGGTTGCGGCAAGGTATGTTCAGAGTGCCGTAGTACCCCGGCCGGGAGCACCCAGTACCCGTGCAGGGGTGTCGCGCCACACCAGAATGTAGTGGAATGAGGATAGGAAACTGTGCTAAATGCTATGCCACCCCACACACACCACTCCAGACAAGGAGTTGCGGATTATGAGGGGGATTAAAAACCTGACTGGTGTCTCCTGACACCTAGACAGGGATGTCACACAACACCTTAGTGGTTAAACAGGATATGTAAATTCTGCTCAAAGTAGGGCGTATCTATGAGCTAGATATATTGCGCTAAGAAGGATTGCTGGAGGAGAGTTTAAAAACCTGACTGGCGTCTGTGACACCTAGACAGGGATGTCACACTGCAACAGATATTGTCCGGCTATACAACCGAATAGACACTATAATAAATGTAAAGCTAGAAAGGAAAGAGAGAGAAGTAGGGAAAAGGCGTAATACAGTTCGCACCAGGTGGTACGTTACACACAGTTCTACCAAGTATCTGGAGTCTGCTTAAAACAGGGTACACCAATGGGTTAGATAAGATGTGCTAGTAAAGGTTACTGTAATTTCAGTTAAAAACCTGACTGGTGTCTTCTGACACCTAGACAGGGATGTCACACTGCGACAGAGACTGTCTAAGTAGAAATTGGAAACAAAAATCACAACAGGTGAGAAACTAGGGGGTTGAGAAGGAGGGAAAGAGAAAACATGCAATAAAGCTTGAACCAGGCGGTATGTTACATTCAGTAATACCAGCGCTAAGGGAAGCGTGGAGATATTCAATAAACACATATAAAGGTCTGCTTTGCACCTTCAGTTAACCAGGGCTAGTAGCATCAATAGGTCTGGGCAGGTCAGAGTCTCTAGCTGGCGGGTCATCGGAAGGCGTGGAACGCTCACATGGATCTTCATCTGCGAGGAGGCCCCATGCATGAAGAGCGTCCATTCCCTCATCCACTGAGGAGAAGACAAAGGTCCGGCCTTGACGTTGTAGTAGTATTTTAGTCGGGTATCCCCACCTGTAGGGCATATCAAGGTCACGGAGAAGTCCAGTCAGCTGACTAAAATCTCTTCTGGCCTGTAAAGTGGCGGCCGACAAGTCCGCATACATTTTAAGTCCATCATACGGGGCTGGGAGCTTGGGATGCTTCCTAGAAAACTGGAGCAGTTTATCTTTGGTCTGGAAGAATGTAAAACGTGCCAAAACATCTCTGGGGACCTCCTCCGGTAGTGAGCGAGGCTTCTGCACCCTGTGAGCTCTGTCAATGCTGTAGAAGTAGGTTTCCATGTTAGGCAATAGGGTATGGGCTAGTTCCTGAATATAATGCATGAGCTGGGATGGCGCTATATCCTCAGGGATGCCCCTAAATTTCACATTATTGCGCCTATTTCTGTCTTCGGCATCCACTATTTTTGATTGTAAGGCCGCCACTTTGTCTTTCAAGTCATCATGTGAATCAGCCAACTCATTATGCGCTGCCGCAAAGTTAGTCAGGCTAGTTTCAGTGTGAGCCATTTTGCAGTCCAGCTGGTGGATAGATGCCTGGACAGGTCTAAGCAGTTGGCTAAAGTCTTTGTGCAGGGTGCTGCGGAATGCCAGCAGCATATCCTTCAGGGTAGTGTCCGAGACCACTGAGTCTGAGGTGGGGTAAGTGTTAAATAAGTCCGGTTCCGGCAGTGGAAGGGTGTCATCTGGGTTACAGGCCCTCCGGGGCCTGAAGCCTGGGGCGTTGCTTGAGTGGGCTGATTTGAGGGGACACAGAGGGTACATCTATATCCACCGGGCCTGGCAGGGCTCCGGCGGGGGCCGTGGGCTCTCTCGGAGCCGAGCTACGGGAGTCGTTAGGAGTGGACTCACCATATCGGCGGCGGGAAGACATCCCCGGGTCCCCTCCATGAGTCGGTAGGTCATAGTGTAATCTGCGAGGCTGACCCTCTTCACTAGAGCCATTTCGGGAAGGGTTCCATGCAGCGCCGCCTCTCTGCGAGTTGGTTCTTTTAGAGGCTTCGCGCGTGTGAGGCTCCCGCACTGTGCACTCCTCGGCGCCATCTTTGGTCTCGGATATCTTCTTGGAGCCGACCTGAAAAAACTGCTGCATCGGTTTGTAGCGCCCCGTTTTGGAGTTGCGTTTTCTGCCAAAGGTAGCCATTGTCGTCAGCTAGGTCCCCGTAGGGCTGGTTAGTCGCTAGCGGCAGTAAAAGCTGTAGATTCAGTGGTGCATAGCAGGAGCTCTTCCTCTACGCGGCCATTCCGTTCAGCGGCCAGACCACGCCCCCCAAATTGTTCATTTTTTCAACTGTAAAACATCTAATGTGGTATATTATGCACAACGTCCTTGCCGGAAGGTTTATATTGGTTTGACTACCAGGGAATTCAGGGTTAGGATACTGGAGCAT